>NW_016108028.1:134346-172633 GCF_001604975.1 Cebus imitator
AGTAGAGACGGGGTTTCACCATGTTGACCAGGATGGTCTCGATCTCTTGACCTTGTGATCCACCCGCCTCGGCCTCCCAAAGTGCTGGGATTACAGGCTTGAGCCACCGCGCCCGGCTAGGTACAGAGTTTTTAATAATGGAAGACTTAAGGACTCAGGAAGAATGAGGCGACCATATGGGACCTCCATGAGTCAACACTTAAGAATAAATTTACATCCTTTAAAATATGTGTTGGTTTGTTTGTTTGTTCCAAGATGGCAGATAAGAGGCAGTGCTAGTGTGTCTCTCCCACTTGGAAGGATAGAACAGTGTGTGGCCATTAACACTGTGAACTTTTATTCTAAGAACCACTGCAGGAAGTTACCAGGAAACTGAAAGAATTCGCAGATCCTATGAAAGAAGCAGCACACCCGGCAAACTCTGTGAGACAGGCAAAAAACTGAAAAGGGAGAGCCTGCCTCTGAACACACATTCCCACTGGGGAATCTGAAAATCCAAATCATAGGAGAAGGCTTTAACCTTACCTAGAGCTGGAATGGACTTAGGGAGCAGCACAAAATATAAAAGTAGAAGCACCCGCAGGAAGAGCCTTGGAGGCACCCTCAGTCTCCAGCTTGAGCCCAGGAAAGCCATCCCTGACTTCATCTGACAGGGGCCCTCAGGGATGGCAGCCAGCAAACTTAGGAAGGAATCACAGGGTGAAAGAAGCTACCAACTGAATTTTGTGATAATTTCAAGTGGGCAAGAACACGCTTGAATGGAATCCGGGGATGGGGGCATAAACGGAAACTACTGCAGATACGAGGGCAGAAGCTGGACACCCAGCATTGCGAGCAGATGGGGAGGGGTGGGACCGGAAACATGCTTGCTTTCTCAGCAGCAAAGCTCATGGCCCAGGGCAGGTCTGAGTTCTGCACACTAGCTGCCTGGATCTAAACTCAGTGCTGTTAGTGGGGCATTATGAGAACAAGACTGGCCTCACCAACTCTATGGGAGCTGGGTGAGGACTTTCACAATGAACTAATCCCCACTCCCCTTGCAAACTCTACTGCACAGCAGAGATAGCCATACTCCCTCTAGAACATAACCCTGTTGGCCTGAGAACCACCCCTTTCATCCCCCACAGGGGCCATGGCAGGCCTTGCCCAGGGAGAATCTGAACTCAGACCTGCCTAACCCTGCCCCTACCTGATAGTATTTCTCTACCTGCCCTGTAGCTTAACACAAAAGACATAAACTCTTGAGAGCTTTATGGGCCTACCCCTTACCTGGGAAACCAGAATACTTCCCCTAGACAACTTAGGGCAAGTTTAAATGTCACTACTACTGCCACAGCTAGTGCTCTTTTGCAAGTGCCACCTCCTGGCTGGGAACCAACCAACTCAGCCCATTACAACAACAGAGTAATGGACAGAGTAACACTGCTTCCAAGAAGGAGAAAACGATGGCTAATCCCACTCCCTGCAACACTATGGCTAACTAGAGGTCCTGAGTCTGTCCACATGACAGCTTCACTACTAGCACAACCAGCATTCAAGAAAGACAGCACACTGAGCCTATCTACAACTAAGAAATCTCACAGTCTACATCACTCCCCTGCCACCTGCATCAGAACAGGGCTTGGTATCCATGCTGGGAAACCTGAAGACAGATCACATCACAAGACTCTTTGTAGACCTTCCCCAGCACCAGCCCAGAGCCTAGCTGGGTGGCTAGACCCAGAAGAGGAAAAACAATCACTTCAGTCTGACTGTCAGCCCCATTCCTAGGGGAAGGGGAAGAGCACCACATCAAGGGATCATCCCGTGGGACAAAAGAATCTGAACAGCAGGCCATGAGTTCCAGATCTTTCTGCTGGTGGGAAGTTTCTCACAGCAGAGATACAATTGCAGTGCTGGGTACAGTAGGGAAAGTTTGTACCTTTACCCCAACAGGCAGGTAGCCTTGTGATTATGAAGGGCCTTGGAGAAGGGATCCTTGTTCCCTCTGGCACTCCACTGCAGACACAGCTGAAGCTTCCTCCACAGGAATGCAGGATGGAGGCAGCTATAGACAGCCTTACTGGAACAACCCACGGTGAGCACAGCCCCACAGAAGAAGCACCCCCCCATTCCTCCACCCCCCACCAGATTCAAGCCTGCACAAGAGGCAGGGTCACAATTCCTCCCTACTTGAAACATCAACATTCCTACAGATAAAAAGAGATGCCTGACTGATGTGAATAGCTGAAACACTGGGACAGGGTGAGACTTTGAGGTAAATCGTTTTCTTGCTGGCTTGAGAGGTGAGCTGAGGTAGTTCCTACTCCTCACCCTGATAAAGCCTTAGGACATCAAATTGAGAGTTCCCCCAACCATCTTCGTCAAGGCTAGGGCCTGAGCCCACTATTTGGATTATATCTTTTCACCTGCCTTAGCTATAGCTAGTGCCTACCCAAGAATCTCTCCCCTGCTGGCCTGAAGCCTGAATCATCAACTCAGTAAATAAAATACTGGGGAAAATTAAACAAATAAATATGGCTCACAAGAGAATGAGATAAGCTTCAAGAGATTCTTGCCATACCAACTTCATAGGAGACAGTGAACTTGCACATGCACAAAGCACATAACTACTACAATGAGCATCAGGAGAGCCAATGCACAAAGACTCTCTATAACCAAGGAACTCATACAGAGTCTTCACCCCTACAATCACCAAGAATCAAATTAGGATGAAATAAATGTTAAAGTCTAATCCTTAAAAGGGAAAAAAGAAATTTTTAAAAATCCAATCAAAAATAAATTCAAGAACAATTTGAAGAAATAGTCTACCAAAAGGAAGCAGAAAAGTAATTCTGATACTATGACAAAACAGGGTTCTATAACACCTTCAAAAATCATCCTAGCTCCCCAACAATAGATCCAAAACAAAACAAAACAAAACAGAACTCTGAATTGCTGATAAAGAATTCTGAGGGTTGATTATTAAGCCACTGAAGGAGAAGCCAGCGAAAGATGAAAACTAACTTAAAGAAATTTTTAAAACATTGAAGATATAGATGAAAATTTGTCCAGAGAAATAGATATTATAAACAAAAAAGCAATCACAACTCCTAGAAATGAAAGACACAGTTAGGGAAATACAAAATACAGGGGAAAGTTTCAACAATAGACTAGAACAAGTAGAAGAAAGAACTTTACAGCTCAAAGACAAGACATTTGAATTAACCCAATCAGAAAAAAAATAAAGAATTTTTTAAATGAACAAAGCCTCCAAGAAATATGGGATTATATTAAATGGCCAAGTCTAAGAACAATGGTATTCCTGAAGAGGAAGAGAAATCTAAAAGTTTGGAAAGCTTATTTGAGGGGATAATTGAAAAAAAACTTCAACGGCCTTGTTAGAGATCTAGACATTCAAATACAAGAAGCTCAAAGAACTCCTGGGAAATTCATTGCAAATAGACTGTCGCCAAGGTACACAGTCATCAGGTTTTCTAAGTCAAGACAAAGAAAAGAATCTTAAAAGCTGTGAGACTGGCCAGGCATGGTGGCTTACATCTGCAATCTCAGCACTTTGGGATGCCAAAGTGGGAGGATCACCTGGGGTCAGGAGTTTAAGACCAGCCTGGCCAACATGGTGAAACCCCATCTCTACTAAAAATACAGAAATTAGCCAGGTGTGGTGGTGCATGCCTGTAATCCCAGCTACTTGGGAGGCTGAGGCAGGAGGATTGCTTGAATCTGGGAGGCAGAGATTACAAAGCTGAGATCGTGCCACTCTAGTCTGGGCAACAATAGTGAAACACTGTCTCAAAAAAAAAAAAAGAAAAGAAAAGAAAAGCTATGAGACAAAAGCAAAAGCATCAGGTAACCTACAAAGGAAAAGCTATCAGATTAACAGCAGATTTCTCAAAAGAAACCTTAGAAGCCAGAGAAGACTGGGGTCCTATCTTTAGCCTCCTTAAACAAAATAATTGTCTACCAAGGATTTGTATCTAGGAAAACTAAGCTTCATAAATGAAACAGAGATAAAGTTTTTTTCAGACAAACAAATGCTGAGAGAATTTGCCACTACCAAACCAGCACTACAAGAAATGCTAAAAGGAGTCCTAAATCTTAAAATACAATGTTGAAATACACCAATGTAGAATGTCCTTAAAGCATAGATCTCACAAGGCCTGTAAAACAATAACACAATTTTAAAAACAAGGTATTTAGGCAACAGATAAAATTATGACTGCAGCAGTACCTCACATCTCAATACTAATGTTGAATGTAATGGCCTAAATGCTCCACTTAAAAGATACAGAGTGGCAGAATGAATAAAAATCCACCAACCAAGCATCTGCTGTTTTTAAGAGACTCACTTAACATGTATGAACTCACATAAACTTAAGGTGAAGGGATAGAAAAAGATAATCCACATAAATGAAAATCAAAAGCAAGCAGGAGTAGGTACTCTTATATCAGACAAAACAGACTTTAAAGCAACAACAGTAAAAATAGTCAAAGAAGAACATTATATAACAATAAAATAATTAGTCCAACAGGAAGATATTATAATTCTAAATATATGTGCACCTGACACTGGAGCTCCCAAATTTATAAAACAATTACTACCAGACCTAAGAAATGGGATAAACAGCAACACAATAATAGTGGAGACTTCAATACTCCACTGACAGCTCAAGACAGGGCATCAAGACAGAAATTCAACAAAGAAACAGTGGACATAAACTGTACTCTAGAACAAATGGACTTAACAGATATTTACAGAACATTCTGCCCAACAACTCCAGAGTATAGAATACATTCTTCTCATGAGCACATGGAACATTCTCCAGGATAGACCATATGATGGGCCATGAAACAAGTCTCAATAAATTTAAGAAAACCAAAATCATATCAAGTATCTCCACAGACCACAGTGGAATAAAACCAGAAATTAACTCCGAAAGGAACCCTCAAAACTAGACAAATAACTGGAACTTAAATAGCCTGTTCTTGGATGATCTTTGGGTTAAAAATGAAATCAAGATAGAAATTTAAAAATTATTTGAACTGAATGATAATAGTGACACAACTTATCAAAACTTCTGGGATACAGCAAAACTGGTACTAAGAGGAAAGCTCATAGCATTAACCTCCTACATTAAAATGTCTAAAAAAGCACAAATAGACAACCTAATGCCACACCTAAAGGAACTAAAGAAATAAGAACAAACTAAACCCAAACCTAGCAGAAGAAAAGAAATAACAATAATCAGAGCAGAACTAAATGAAATTGAAACAGTAACAACAAAAAACAATACAAAAGACAAAATGAAACAAAAACCTGATTCTTTCAAATGATAAACAAAATTCATAGACCATTAGTGAAACTAGCCAAGAAAAGAAGAAAGAAAATTCAAATAATCTCAATTAGAAATGAAATGGGAGATATTACAACTGATACCACAGAAATCCAAAGATCATTCAAAGCTGCTATAAACACCATGAACACCTTTATGTGCACAAACTAGAAAACCTAGAGGAGATGGATAAATTCCTGGAAATATACAACTGTCATAGATTAAACCAGAAAGAAAAAGAAACTCTGAGCAGACCAATAACAAGTAGTGAGATTGAAACAATAATTTTTAGAATGTCAACAAAAAAAGTCCAGGACCAGATGGATTTACAGCTGAATTATATCAGACATTCAAAGAAGAATTGATACCAATACTATTGAAACTATTCCAAAAGATAGAAAAAGAGGGAATCCTTCCTAAATCAGTCTATGAATTATTACCCTAATATCAAAATCAGGAAAGGACATAGCAAAAAAAGAAAACTACAGACCAATATCCCTAATGAACATAGCTGCAAAAATTCTCAACAAAATACTAACTCATCAAATCCAATAGCACATCAAAAAGATAATCCACTATGATTAAGGGGATTTCACACCAAGGATACAGGGTTAGTTTAACATATGCAAGTCAATAAATGTGGTACATCACATGAACAGAATTAAAAACAAAAATAATATAATCATCTCAATAGATGCAGAAAAAAGCATTTGACAAAATCCAGTGTCCCTTTATGATTAAAACCCTCAGCAAAATGGGCATACAAGGGACATACATAAATGTAATAAAAGCCATCTATGATAAACTCACAGCCAACATTATACTGAATGGGGAAAAGTAGAAAATATTCCCTGAAGAACTGGAACAAAACAAGCATGCCCACTTTTACCACTTCTATTCAACATAGTACTGGAATTCCTAGCCAGAATCATCAGACAAAAGAAAAAAATAAGGGGCATCTAAATCAGTGAAGAGGAAGTCAAACTGTCACTGTTTGCAGGTGATATGATCATATACCTAGAAAAACCTAAAGACTCACCCAAAAAGCTCCTAGATCTGATTAATGAATTCAGCATAGTTTCAGGTTACAAAATGTACAAAAGTCGGTAGCATCACTATACACCAACAATGACCAAGCTGAGAATCAAATTAAGAACTCAATTCCTGGTGGCTCATGCCTATAATCTCAGCACTTTGGGAAGCTGAGGTGGGCAAATCATGAGGTCAGGAGATGGAGACCATTCTGGTCAACATGATGAAACCCTATCTCTACTAAAAATTTTAAAATTAGCTGGGCATGGTAATGTTCACCTGTAGTCCCAGCTACTCAGGAGGCTGAGGCAGGAGAATCACTTGGACCCAAGTAGGCAGAGGTTACAGTGAGCCAAGATCATGCCACTGCACTTTAGCCTTTAGATGACAGAGCAAGATTCTATCTCGGAAAAGAAAAAAAAAAAGGAAAGAAAGGAAAAAAACTCAATTCCTTTTACAACAGCTGCAAAAAAATAAAATAAAATATTTAGGAATATATTTAACCAAGGAGATGAAAGATCTCTAAAAGGAAAAATACAAAACACTGCTGAAAGAAATCATTGATGACACAAACAAATGGAAACACCTCTCATGATTATGGATGGATATAATCAATATGGTGAAAATGACCATATGGCCTAAAGAAATCTACAGATTCCCTGCAATTCCCATCAAAATACCATTATCATTCTTCACAGAGCTAGAAAAAAACAATACTAAAATTCGTATGGGACCGAAAAAGAGCCCTCATAGCCAAAGTAATACTAAGCAAAGAGAACAAACCTGGGAGCATCACATACCCAATTTCAAACTATTCTACAAGTCTATGGTTACCAAAATAGCATGGTACTGGTATAAAAATGGCACATAGACCAATAAAACAATATAGAGAACCCAGAAATAAAGCCAAATACAGCCAACTAACCTTTCACAAAGCATACAAAAAAAAATAAGGTGGGGAAAGGACAGGATATTCAATAAATGGTGCTGGGAAAATCTTCTAATCTGGTAAGCCACATTTAGAAGAATGAAACTGGATCTTCATCTCTCACCTTATATAAAAACTGACTGAAGATCAATCAAAGACTTAAATCTAAGACCAGAAACCATAAGAATTCTAGAAGATAACATCAGAGAAATTCTTCTAGACATTGGCTTCAGCAAAGAATTCATGACTAAGAACCCAAAAGTAAATGCAACAAAAACAAAAATAAATAAATGAGACCTAATTAAACTAAAAAGCTTCTGCATAGCAAAATAAATGATTGGCAGAGTAAACAGATAACCTACAGAGTGGGAGAAAATATTTGCAAACTATGCATCTGACAAAGGACTAATATACAGAATCTATAAGGAACTCAAACAAATCAGCAAGAAAAAATAATCCCATCAAAAAGGGGCTAAGAACATGAATAGAAAATTATCAAAAGAAGGCACACGAAGAGCCAACATATAAAAAAATGTTCAACATCACTAATTATCAAGGAAACGCAAATCAAACCCACAATGAAATATCACCTTACTCCTGCAAGAATGGTCGTAATCAAAAAATCAAAAAATAATAAATGTTGGCATGGATGTGCTGAAAATGGAACACTTTTACACTACTGGTGGGAGTGTAAACTAGTACAGTTACTATGGGAAACACTGTGGAGATTCCTTAAAGAACTAAAAGTAGAACTACCATTCTATCCAAAAATCCCACCGCTGGATATCTACCCAAAGGCAAAGAAGTCATTATATGAAAAAGACACACACACATGTTTATAGCGGCATAATTCACAATTGCAAAAATATGGAACCAACCTAAATGTCCATCAACCAATAAGTGGATAAAGAACATGTACTATATATACACCACAGAATACTACTCAGACATAAAATGGAACAAAATAATGTCCTTTGCAGCAACTTGAATGGAGTGGGAGGACATTATTTTAAATGAAGTAACTCAGGAATGAAAAACCTATTATTTCATGTTCTTGCTTATAAGTGGGAACTAAGCTATGAGGATGCAAAGACATAAGAGTAATATGATGGACTTTGGAGACTTGTGGGGAAGGTTGAAAGGGGAGTGAAGGATAAAAGACTACATATTGGGCGCAGTATACACTGTTTGGGTGTTGGGTGCACCAAAATCTCACAAATCACCCCTAAATAACTTATCCATGAAAGCAAAAACCACCTGTTCCCTAAAAGCTATTGAAATAAAATTAAAATAAATACATTTATTTCTCTAATTTAGTGCATAGCACTGTTTATTAAATAGGTTAATGAATGTAATTTGAGTCAGATTAATCTTTACTCAAATTTATTCAAATTGCATATTGTGTTAGTCCATTCTCACGCCGTTAATAAAGACATACTCAACACTGGGTAATTTATAAAGGAAAGAAGGTTAATTGACTCACAGTTCAGCATGGCTTGGAAGGTCTCAGGAAACTTACAATCGTGGCAGAAAGGGAAGAAAACACACCCTTCTTCACATGGCAGCTGCAAGGAGAAATGCCAAGCAAAAGGGGGAGAAGACCCTTATAAAACCATCAGCTCTATAAGAACTCACTCACTATCACCAGAACAGCATGAGGGTAATGCCCACATGATTAAATTACTTCCTACTGGGTCCCTCCCGTGACACATGGGGAATTATGGAAACTACAATTCAAACCTATAAAACCAACTCCCATCTCACTGCCCTCCACTGACTCTCTTGTTAGACTCAGCCCACCTGCACCCAGGTGAATAAACAGCCATGTTGCTCACATAAAGCCTGTTTGGGGGGGTCTCTTCATTAAGA
This sequence comes from Cebus imitator, assembly GCF_001604975.1. Lineage (NCBI taxonomy): Eukaryota > Metazoa > Chordata > Mammalia > Primates > Cebidae > Cebus > Cebus imitator. The sequence goes on from NW_016108028.1 coordinate 143,509, forward strand.
GCATGTGTTTTAACATTACCTAAGAGACTTTATAATATGCCTATTAAAACAAAGCTAGCCATCATCAAGTTACTTCCCTATTAGTACATGTATATTAGGCAGTTCTCACAAAGGCAAGAACCTAAAAGTTAAATATGTGATTTTTTTTTTATTTGTTTGTTTTGCTGCTGTGCTTGATATACATGGAGTAATGGACACTGTATTTCCATTTGAACATTTGTTCTTAGTTTGAACTCGCAGTTCTATACTTGTAAATATTTGGGTCAGTTCCTATACTTCTAAGAGCTTTAGGAATACTTAATTATATTAGTGCTTATTATTATTTAAGCAAACTAAATTATAATTAATTTAATAATATTGTTTATTAAACGAATTTAATTAATAATAAATGTAATAAATTTTTGAAATTCAATAACTTTAACAATAAATGAATTGTAGCAACACCAGCTGGAGGTAGAAAAAGATCACAAATACATACATGTAAAGACTTACATAAACATACAGGCAGAAGCAGATCTGACAGGTTTTTTTCTGAAATTTTAACCATGTGTCAGGCACAGCAATATGAAACTCACTAGTTCATAAAACAATATTTAGATCACAAAAAATTATGTTTCCAGCCAATGGAGCAAGATTACTCACATCAATGATTAAACCCTTTTACTAATATTTTTGAGAGGAAAAATCTTTGAACACTTTTTATTCAGCAATTTCCAGATATTTCCTTTTTTTTCTTTCTTTTTTTTTTTTTTTTTTATTAAGACAGAGTGTTGCATGGTGGCCCCGACTGTAGTGCATTGGCACGACCTCAGCTCACTGCAACCTTTGCCTCCGGAGTTCATGCAATTCTCCTGCCTCAGCCTCTCAAGTAGCTGAGATTACAGGCACATGCCACCACACCCAGATAATTTTTTGTATTCTTGGTAGAGACAGGGTTTCAGTATATTGGCCAAACTGGTCTCAAATTCCTGACCTAGTGATCCACTCGCCTTGGCCTCCCAAAATGCTGAGATTACAGGCATGAGCCACTGCACCTAGCTCATTTTTCTTCTTCTTTTGCCTTTTCTTCTTCCCTAGAGTCATCTCCCTAAATTTGCGTTTTCAAAGGGAGGGTTCTCATGTAAGATGAGGTAGAAAATTGACGTCTCAAAGGCATGAAAACCATCATTTTCCAAAACAAAGAAAGGTGAAAAGTACCTTAAACAAAGGCAAGGCTTGTTATGTACATTTAAACCATATTCTTTCCCTGTTACAAGAGTTTCCCATGATTCAGTCCTCTTTCTCCTTGTGCAGAAAGGGAGACAAAAGCTGAAATTTCTTTTATAGATGTAAATTTATCTTAAACAAGAATCTCAAGATAGCCAGCTGAATGCCAGAAATGAGTATTTTGGAGACCAGTTCAGTTAGATAGGCAGCTTCCCAACCCAGCTTGTTTTTTAACTAGATCATTGAGTCAGATTGGTTCATTTTTTTCTCTCTCTATAAGATTCAATGACAGATCAGTCAGTTTTTGTGTTTTCTATATTTATTTTTGTTTTTTTTTTTTCAGAAAATACTTTAGGGATGAATTCTAAGAGATAATTTGCTATTTTCCTAGATTCAGGTGAACCCATTATTGCCAGTCTTCTTGTAGCCTTACCTACCAGAGACCTTTTACTGAAACCCAGTCCAGTTTCTGTTGAATCCAATCTGATAAGAAACCCAGCCCAACTTGTGAACCCAGTCTGGATTTAAGATGCTCGAATAAACTCAAGGGTTGCAACACAAGTTATGGAGCTCATATTCAAATGGGACTTACTGATGACAACCTCCAACATGCAGTGAGAAACAATCAGCACAAGGGTTTAGGAATACCTGCAACTGTTTGCTCATTGCTCCCAAAGGTCATCATCAGAAGGACATCTTTGGATCTCACAACACCAGGTCTGTTCAAATAAAAAGTTTTGACAAACTAAATTTAACAGTTTGTTTGAGAAAAGAACAATTTATGAATCAGGCAACACTCAGGACCAGAAAAAGTTCAAAGAGCTCCACTCTGCAAGGGGGTTAGTATTTATAGACAGAACAGGGAAGTAAAGTTCAGAAATAGCTTGATTGGTTACAACTAGGCACTTGCCTTCTTTGGACATGGTCTGAACAGTTGGCAGCCTGTAATTGTCTGCAGCTCAGTTGCTTGTGATTGGCTGAGATCCAGCTATCTTATATGAAAAATGTGCTTCTAAGTTAGGTTTCAGTTTGTTTACATACTAAATTAGGTTGCAGTTTGTTATGCAAGGACTCAAAATATGTTTTTTTGGTTTTTGTTTTTGTTGTTGGAGTTATTTTCTCTTTTAGAACAAGCCTTCTCTTTTCATTTTCCAAAAAATTTAAAATATAAAGACAGACTCAAGGCAAAATTTAACTTAACAGACAATAGCTATTGGATTGTGTAGTGGGCCCCAGCCCTGACACAGAATACAGAAGAGCTTTTTTTTTTTTAAATTTAAAAAAAAAAAATTCCCTAGAGATCACTTACCAATTGCAACGGGAAATGGGGACCTTTCCTTTGGAGGAAACTAGCAGATACCACCTTAACCAAGCATTAAAGTTAATTCCACCAATAATAGAAATTGACATGACATCACATAGGAGATGATACTTTGAGGACATAACATTATTTTATTGTATACCTACCAAAAACGTACACCTGTAATAAGGAAACAGACAAGCTCAAATTAAGGAACATTCTATGAAACAACTAGCCTATACACTTCAAAAATGTCAGTGTCATAAAAGATATGGAAACATGAGGAACAGTTTCAGATTACAGGAGACTAAGGAGATTTGACATCCAAATTTGTTACCTGGTCTTGGATTTGGAAAAAAAGTTACTATAAAGTACATTATCGAGAATTGGAAATAACTGCATACAGTGTGGGAGATTAAAAACAGCCTCAAATTATTTAACATTCCTCACACTGAGGAATGGGGACATATTTCCCTTCCCTTTAAATCTTGGCTGGTGGTCTGTGCCCATTTTGACAACGTATAGTGAAAGAGGAAGCAGAATCGGTCTTGTAAAGGCTGGGCTCAGAACTGGCATAGCTTCACTTCCACTCTACTCCATTTGTCAAAGTAGTCACAGACCAGCCAAGATTTTAAAGGAAGGGAAATATGCTCCCATTCCTGAGTGAAAGGAATGCAAAAAACTGGAGGCTATTTTTAATCTACCACACTATACATATTCATTTCTAATTTTCTCAATAATATACTTTATAGCAACTTTATTTTCAATCCAGGACCGCACATAAAGAAGTCTCTTTAGTCTCTGTTACAGGCTGAATTCTGAATTGTGTCCCTCATCCGCAATTCCCCAGCCCCCACAATTCATGCTGAAGCTCTAACTAATACCTAGTACCTCAGAATGTGACTATACTTTAAGACAGGGTCTTTATAAAGGTAATTCAGTTAAAATCAGGTCATAAATATGGGCCTTAATCCAGCATGACTGGTGTCTTTACAAGAAGAGGATATTAGGACATAGATAACACAGAGGGATGACCACATGGCCATGTGAGGACTTCAGGAAGAGGACTGCTACCTGCAAGTAGGGGAAAGAGGACGGAAGAAACCAAATCTGTTGATGTCTTCAACCTGGACTTCCAGCTTCCAAAATTGTCAGAAAATAAATATCTGTTGTTTAAGCCACCCAGCCTGTGGTATTTTGTTATGCCAGCACTAGCACACAGATACAGTCTCCTTTAATCTGAAACAGTTTGTCATTTTCCTTGTCTTTAATGACACTGACATTTTTAAAGCATGCAGGCCTGGTGTCACATAGAATGCTTCCTGATTTTGACTCATCTGATTGTTTCTCATGATTAAATACCAATTATGTATTTTGAGCAAGAATATGATAAAGGTAATGTTATGTCCTTAGAGCATGACCTTGTGTGGGATGCCAATTTGTATTATTAGTGACCTCTAGAGGCATTCATGCTTGGAAACCCGAGCCACATGTTGGAAATTTCACTATCCTGAAGCTGCCATACTGTGGAAAGCCCAAACTAACCAGGTGGAGAAATCATATGGAAAAAATAAATAAATAAATGTCCAGCCACCTTCCAGCTATTCCAGCCCCCAGCCACTCAGAGTCACCACAGCTGAGGTTGCAAACATCATATAGCAGAGAGGAGCCCTCCACAATGTACCATATCTGAATTCCCCTGACCCAGAATCATGAGATACAAGAGTAGTAAGTTGCTTTAATCCTCTAAATTTTGAGATCATCTGATACACAGCAATAGACAACCAAAGTAGATCATATATTAGATAATATTCTAACGATGTTAAATTTCCTGAAATTCATCATTACATTGTGGTTATATAGCAAAATTACTTTGTTCTTAAGAGTTATATAATGATGAAATATCATAATGTCTGCAATTTACTTTCAAATGATTTAGCTAATGTATGTGAAAGAGAGAGAGAGATGGGGAGGAGAGGGATAGAGAACACACAAACATAAAAAAATGTTTTGTTTTTTTTTTTTGAGACGGAGTTTCGCTCTTGTTACCCAGGCTGGAGTGCAATGGCGCGATCTCGGCTCACCGCAACCTCCGCCTCCTGGGTTCAGGCAATTCTCCTGCCTCAGCCTCCTGAGTAGCTGGGATGATAGGCACGCGCCACCATGCCTAGCTAATTTTTTGTAGTTTTAGTAGAGACGGGGTTTCACCATGTTGACCAGGATGGTCTCGATCTCTTGACCTTGTGATCCACCCGCCTCGGCCTCCCAAAGTGCTGGGATTACAGGCTTGAGCCACCGCGCCCGGCTGGAAAAAATGTTAACAATTGGTGAATCTAGAGAAAATGCATACAAGTGTTCCTTGATAACTTTTACAACATTTCAAAGTCTTGAAATTTTTCAAAATAAAAAGCTGAAATGAGAAAGAGAGAAAATATTAAATATCAAAGAGAAAAAGCAATGACTAGACTTCCCCTTCTGGCCATGATGAAGTAACAGGAAACAGATTTACTATTTCACCTCAAGAAACAAACAAACAAAAAACAGACAAAACATATAAAACAATGTTCAAAACATTTGATATCAGGCAACAAAGAACACTGATTTCTGAGAGACAGGAAACGAACAAATTGAGTCCTACAGTTTCTTCATCTTATTACCTCAAGGGAGCTTCCAAACTGTGACAGAGGAGGGCAAACTGAGACAGAGCCTAGCAGACTTCCTGAATCGAGGAGACAAGCCCTGGAGTCCAAGAGAGCCAGGCAGCTGCAGTTCATAGGACAGAATACCAGACATAAGACAGATGCACACAGACAGAATCCTGGAGATCTGCAGGGACTCTCCCCCAAATATGCATGATCAATGCATGCGTGTAAGGAAAACACCCCACACCAGGAAAAATACATCTGTAAAGATTAGTGGGAACAGTTCCTGTCACTCACACTGGTCTGAGAATAATGTGTTTCTAGGAACTAGACAGGAAAAACTCATAATTCACAAGGCATTGGGTGGAGAACTAAGGACAGTCTTGCCTCAGTAGTGGGGAAGAATAAGCCCTACACTAAGCAATGGTCCAGTCCTGCCTAACATATTTTCACAACAAGACTCAAAAGGATCAGACCTTATCCAAGTAATTTAAGTGTCTCCTAGAACAAAGCTCAAGAAGATTTATATAGATGCAACAGTATCTAGCACACAAAATGAAATTCACAGTATCTGGCAATCAAAGATTACCAGGCAAACAGAGGCAAGAAAACACAACCAATAGTGAGGAAAATAATCAATTGAAAGAAACCCAGAACTGACATAGATGTTAGAATTAACAGAGGACAATAAGACAGTTATTTTCATTGTATTTCATACATTCAAAAAGTTAAAGACATTGAAGGTATAAAGAAAAACCCAAATTGAACTTCTAGAGATGAAAAGATCCATGAAAATAATAACATACGTGCCAGAAGAGAAGAAATGAAAATATACTATTGTAAGATTCCTATAATATCTGAGAAGGCTTTATACAATGTGAGTATAATATAACTTTAAAGTAGACTGTGATAGACACGTACAGGCATACCTAGAGATACTGCAGATTCAATTCCAGACCATTGCTATAAAGCAAGTATTGCAGCAAAGCATGTCACACATTTTTTTTGGTTTCTCAGTACATATAAAAAGTTATGTTTGCACTATACTGTAGTCTGTTAAGTGTGCAATAGCATTATGTCTAATGAAACAATGTACATACCTTAATTTTAAAATACTTTATTGCTAAAAATGCTAGTGGAGTGAGCTGAGCACATGCTGTAGGGAAAATGGTGCCAATAAACTTGCTTTGTACAGATTTGCCACAAATATTCAATTTGTATAAAAAAAAGAAGAAGAAGAAAGAAAAAAACACACATGCACAATATTGCGTATTGCAATATTGCATGGGAACGGTGGTTCATGCTTGTAATCCCAGCACTTTAGAAGGCCGAGACAGGCAGCTCACCTCAGATCAGGAGTTTGAGACCAGCCTGGCCAACATGGAGAAACCTCATCTCTATTAAAAATATAAAATATAGCTGGGCATGGTGGTGGGCTCCTGTAATCCGGGCTACTCAGGAGGCTGAGGCAGGAGAATCACTTCAACCCAGGAGGCAGAAGTTGCAGAGCCAAGATTGTGCCATTGCACTTCAGCCTGGGCAACAAGAATGAAACTCCGTCTCAAAAAAAAAAAAAAAATGCGCATTGCATCCCATAATATGCCTATTATATATACCCACAAAATTTAAAAAATTAAAATAAATAAAAATAAAGTAAGATAATCTACATTTCCTCTGACCCAACAATTCTTCTGTAGATATTTTTTCTACAGATATTCAAACACACATCTAAGGATATTGGTGAAGCATGAATTTGTCATAGCAAAATCAGAAATTGACTAACGGACATCAGCAGGGCCCAGTTAAACAAATTATGGCATATCCGCATAATGGAACACTATCCCATTTACGAAAAGAAAAATCAGCAAGATAGATGTAGATATAAATATGGATATAGATATGAAAGAATTTTCAAGGTGTATTGCTAAGTAAAAAACACACACATGCATGCAAACAAAACAAAAAGAAATTTCACATGATGTACTACCATGTGTGGGAAAAGAAAATAATATGCTTGAGTGCTTGCAAATGCATAAAATGTCTTTAAAAGACTACACAAAACTATTAAGAGAAGTTGCTTCTGGAAAGAAGAACTGAATGGCTAAGGGACAGTGATGAAAAGGAGACTAACTTTTTGGTGTACATCCATCAATTCCTTTTTAATTATGTGTTGTGCATATTTATAACTTCTTCACAAGTAAATTAAATTTTAAAATAATATAAAATTGGAAATTCTTAGCAATGTAATTAGAAAAGCGTATGTCAAGAGAAAAAAAATGCAAATTTGAAACTCTAAGTGAAACCAAATAACTTTTTAAAAATGTAACATAAAATATAAAGCAAACTCTAATAAGCTATGATTTGACCAAGTTATGCAGTATAAGAAATAAGAATCCACTTGGCCTTGAGGCACGTTTTTGCTATTGTTGGGGTTTTTTGAGACAGGGTCTTGCTTTGTTGCCCAGGCTGGAGAGTAGTGGCAATCATAGCCCACAGCAACTTTGAACTTCAGACTCCTGAACTCAAGCAATCCTCCTATCTCAGCCTCCCGAAATGCTGGGACCACAGGGTGTGAGCCACTGCACCCAGCCTTGATGCTTGTTTTCTTCTTTTTTGTATAACCCAGGTTTAGAGATACTGGATTAGTTTCTCATCTTCTGAGTCAATCACTCAGTATTCTGTAGCAAATAATATTTGTACAAGCATAAACTATCAGTCATAAACTAAGTTATTGATTTCAACTGCTAGAGTAAATCAACAGGTAAAATGCAGAAAAAATAATTGTATTTACAGAACAAAATGCAAATGCTATAAACCCTAACACTATAAATATAAATGTAGGAAAGAGAGAAATGGGGAGGTGAATAGAAAAATTGGAGTAGAAGGGAGTGGAAACGGAGGCAAGTGTGGGGATGGTGCTTTTCTCATACTCTTTTGTAGCAAATCGAAAGTTACTACCTACACTGATGGATCAAAAAATCAAAGTCTAAGCATAGTATAGACCATCCTCAACTTACAGTGGTTCACTTTACTACCTTTTGACTTTATAATGATGCTAGAGCAACATACATTCAGTAAAAACTGTACTTCAAATTTTGACTTTTATTTTTCTGGGCTAGTGATATACAGTGGGATGCTCTTACATAAAATATTCAACACTTCATTATAAATACGCTTTGTGTTAGATGATTTTGCCCAACTGTAGGCTCATGTCAGTGTTCTAAGCATGTTTAATGTAGGTTAGGCTAAGCTATGGCGTTTGGTAAAGTAAATGTATTTTCAACTGTGACAGTTTTAGCTGGATGCAATCCTGTCGTAAGTCAAGGAGCATCTGTATTTAAGTGTACAATGACAACAAAAAGGAGAATAAAAAATATGTAATTAGCAAAACAAATGAAGAAGGAAGCAAATGAAGAGGTCATCTAAATGAGATGTATTTCTCATCATTCATAGCATGGCATTAACAGATAATAAATAAGTAGATAAATCAGAAACAGTGATATAAACATAGAAGTTATCATTATAGTGTTAACCACCAAAAGAATTAAAAACAAGTGGAGATCTGGCAAGATGGCCAAATAGGAACAGCTCTGGTCTGCAACTCCCAGCGACACCAACACAGAAGGCAGGTGATTGCATTTCTAACTAAGGTACCCAGTTCATCTCATTAGGACTGGTTAGGCAGTAGGTGCAGCCCATGAAGGGTGAGCAGAAGCAGGGTGGGGCATCACCTCACCCAGGAAGTGCAAGGAGCTGGGGGCCTCTCTCCCCAAGCCAAGGGAAGCCATGAAGGACTGTGCTATCCAGCTCAGATACTACACTTTTCCCACTGTTTTTGCAATCCACAGACCAGGAGATTCCCTCATGTGCATACACCACCAGGGCCCTGGGTTTCAAGCACAAAACTGGGCAGCTGTTTGGGCAGACATTGAGCTAGCTGCAGGAATTGTAGCACCTGGAAACCCAGCAAGACAGAACTGTTCACTCATTTGGAAAGGGGACTGAAGCCAGGGAGCCAAGTGGTCTTGCTCAGCGGATCCCAATCCCATGAAGCCCAGCAAGCTAAGAACCACTGGCTTGAAATTCTTGCTGCCAGCACAGCAGTCTGAAGTCGACCTGGGACAATCAAGCTTACTGGGGAGAGGGGCGTCCACCATTACTGAGACTTGAGTAGGCAGTTTTCCCCAACAGTGCTAAGGAGGCTGGAAAGTTGACACTGGGTGGAACTCACCGTTATCCAGCAAAGCAGCTGTGGCCAGACTACCTCTCTAGAATACTCCTCACTGGGCAGGGCATCTCTGAAGGAAAGGCAGCAGCCCCAGTCAGGGGCTTAGAGATAAAACTTCCATCTCACTGGGACAGAGCACCTAGGGGAAGTGGCAGCTGTGGGCGGGCGCAGCTTTAGCAGATTTAATCATTCCTGCCTGCTGGCCCTTAAGAGAGCAGCTGATCTTGAGAAGACGGATTCTCCCAGCGCAGCACACCAACTCTGCTAAGGGACAGACTGCCCCCTCAAGTGGTTCCCTGAACCCCAAGCCTCCTGACCAGGAGACACCTCCCAGCAGGGGTCGACAGACACCTCATACAGGAGAGCTGTGGCTGGCATCTGGCGGGTGCTCCTCTGGGATGAAGCTTCCAGCAGAAGGAACAGGAAGCAGTCTATGCTGTTCTGCAGCCTCCACTGGTGTTACTCAGGGAAATAGGGTCTGGAGTGGACACCCAGCAAACTGCAGCAGACCTGCAACAGAGGGGACTGACTGTTAGAAGAAAAACTAACAAACAGAAAGCAATAACATCAACATCAACAAAAAGGACCCCCACACAAAAACCCCACCCAAAGGTCATCAGTCTCAAAGATCAAGGGTAGATAAATTCACAAAGATGAGAAAAAAAAAAAAAAAAAAAAAAAAAATGAAAATCCCAAAAAAAAAAAAAAAAAAAAAAAAGAAGAAAAAAAAAAAAAAAGATAAAAAAAAAAAAAAAAAGCACAAAAATGCTGAAAATCCCAAAACCCAGAATGCCTCTTCTCTTCCAAATGATCATAACTCCTCTCCAGCAAGAGCACAAAACTGGACAGAGAATGAGTTTGATGAATAGACAGAAATAGTCTTCAGAAGGTGGGTAGTAACAAACTCCTCGCACTAAAGGAGCATGTTCTAACCCAATTCAAGGAAGCTAAGAATCTTGATGAAAGGTTAGATTAACTGCTAACTAGAATAAGTAGTTTAGGAAAGAACATAAATGATCTGATGGAGCTGAAAAACACAGCACGAGAACTTCAGGAAGCACACGCAAGTATCAATAGCCAAATCAATCAAGTGGAAGAAAGGATATCAGAGACTGAAGATCAACTTAATGAAATAAGGCATGAAGAAAAGATTAGAGAAAAAAGAATGAAAAGGAACAAACGAAGACTCCAAGAAATGTGGGACTCTGTGAAAAGACCAAACCTATGACTGATCCGTGTACCTGAAAGTGACAGATGGAATCAATATGGAAAACACACTTCAGGATATTATCCAGGAGAACTTCCTCAACCTAGCAAGACAGGCCAACACTCAAATTCAGGAAATACAGAGAACACCACTAACATACTCCTTGAGAAGAGCAACCCCAAGATACAAAATCGTCAGATTCTCCAGGGTTGAAACAAAGGAAAAAATGGTAAGAGCAGCCAGAGAGAAAGGTCAGGTTACCTACAAAGGAAAGTCTATCAGACTAACAGTGGATCTCTCTGCAGAAACCCCACAAGCCAGAATAGAGTGGGGGCCAATATTCAACATTCTTAAAGAAAAGAATTTTCAACCCAGAATTTCATATTTAGCCAAACTAAGCTTTGTAAGCGCAGGAGAATTAAAACCTTTACAGATGAGTAAATGCTGAGGGATTTTGTCACCACCAGGCCTGCCTTACAAGAGCTCCTGAAGAAAGCACTAAATGTGGAAAGAAAAAAATCTGTACCAGCCACTGCTAACACACGAAAATGTAAAGACCAATGACACTATGAAGAAACTGCATCATCTAATGTGCAAAATAACCAGCTAGCATCATGATGACAGGATCAAATTCACACATAACAATATTAACCTTAAAAGTACATGGACTAAATGTCCCAATTAAAAGACACAGACTGGCAAATTGGATAAAGAGTCAAGACCGCCGGGCGCAGTGGCTCAAGCCTGTAATCCCAGCACTTTGGGAGGCCAAGGCGGGTGGATCACAAGGTCAAGAGATGGAGACCATCCTGGTCAGCATGGTGAAACCCTGTCTCTACTAAAAATACAAAACATTAGCTGGGCATGGTGGCGCGTGCCTGTAATCCCAACTACTCAGGAGGTTGAGGCAGGAGAATTGCCTGAACCCAGGAGGCGGAGGTTGCGGTGAGCCAAGATGGCACCATTGCACTCCAGCCTGGGTAACAAGAGCAAAACTCCATCTCAAAAAAAAAAAAAAAAAAAGAGTCAAGGCCCATTGGTGTGCTGTATTCAGGAGACCCATCTCACATGCAAAGACACACATAGGCTCAAAATAAAGGGATGGCAATTTTTTTTCCAAGCAAATGGAAAGCAAAAAAAGCAGGGGTTGCAAGTCTAGAGTCTGATAAAACAGACTTTAAACCAACAAGGATAAAAAAAGACAAAAAAAGGGCATTACATAATGGTAAAGGGATAAATGCAACAAGAAGAGCTAACTATCCTAAATATATATGCACCCAATACAGGAGCACCCAGATTCGTAAAACAATTTTCTTAGAGACCTACAAAGAGACTTAGACTCCCACACAATAATAGTGAGAGACTTTAACACCCCACTGTCAATATTAGACAGATCAATGAGACAGAAAATTAACAAGGATATTCAGAACTTGAACTCAGCTCTGGACCAAGCAGACCTAATAGACATCTACAGAACTCTCCACCCCAAATCAACAGAATAAACATTCTTCTCAGCACCACGTAGCACTTATTCTAAAATTGACCACATAATTGGAAGTAAAACACTCCTTGACAAATGCAAAAAAACAGAAATTATAACAAATAGTCTCTCAGACCACAGTACAATCAAATTAGAACTCAGGATTAAGAAACTCACTAAAAATTGCACAATTATGTGGAAAATGAACAACCTGCTCCTGATTGGCTCCTGGTTAAATGAAACAAAATTAAGGCAGCAATAAAGAAGTTATTTGAGACCGAGGAGAACAAAGAAACAACATAACAGAATCTCTGGGACACAGCTAAAGCTGTGTTAAGAGGGAAATTTATAGCACTAAATGCCCACAGGAGAAAGTAGGAAAAATCTAAAATTGACACCCTAACATCACAAACAAGAGAACTAGAGAACCAAGAGCAAACAAATTCAAAAGCTAGCAGAAGGCAAGCAATAACTAAGATCAGAGCAGAACTGAAAGAGCAAGAGACATGAAAAACCCTTCCAAAAATCAATAATCCAGGAGCTGATTTTTTTGAAAAGATTAGCAAAATAGATAGACCACTAACTAGGCTTTTAAAGAAGAAAAGAGAGAAGAATAAAATAGACACAATAAAAAATGGTAAAGGTGATATCATCAGTGATCCCACAGAAATACAAACTACCATCAAAGAATACTATAAACACCTCTATGCAGATAAACTATAAAATCTAGAAGAAATGGATAAATTCCTGCCTGGACACATACACCCTCCCAAGACTAAACCAGGGATAAGTTGAATCCCTGGATAGACCAATAACAACTTCTGAAATTGAGGCAATAATAACAGCCTACCAAACAAAAAAAAAAAAGCCCTGGACCAGACAGATTCCCAGCTGAATTCTACCAGAGATACAAAGAAGAGCTGGTATCATTTCTTCTGAAATGATTCCAAACAATAGAAAAAGAGGGACTCCTCCCTAACTCATTTTATGAAGCCAGCATCATCCTGATACCAAAACCTGGCAGAAACACAACAAAAAAAGGAAAATTTCAGGCCAATATCCATGATGGACATTGATGCAAAAATCCTCAATAAAATACTAGGAAACCAAATCCAGCAGCACATCAAAAAGCTTATCCCCCACAATCAAGTTGGCTTCATCCCTGGAATGCAAGGCTGTTTCAACGTACACAAATCAATAAATATAATCCATCCACATAAACAGAACCAATGAAAAATACCACATGATTATCTCAACAGATGCAGAAAAGGCCTTCAATAAAATCCAACACCCCTTCATGCTAAAAACTCTCAATAAACTAGTTATTGATGGAACGTATCTCAAAATAATAAGAGCTATTAATGACAAACCCACAACCAATGTCATACTCAGTGGGCAAAACTGGAAGCATTTCCTTTGAAAACCAGCACAAGACAAGAATGCCCTCTTTCACCACTCCCATTCAACATTGGACGTTTGGGGCAGAGCAATCAGGCAAGAGAAAGAAATAAAGAGTATTCAAATAGGAAGAGAAGAAGTCAAATTGTCTCTGTTTGCAGATGACATGATTGTATATTTAGAAAACCCATGGTCTCAGCCCAAAAAAATCTTTAAGCTGATAAGCAACTTCAGCAAAGTCTCAGGATATAAAATCAATGTGCAAAAATCACAAACATTCCTATACACCAATGATAGATAAACAGAGACCCAAATTGTGAGTGAACTCCCATTCACAATTGCTAAAAAGAGAATAAAATATTTAGGAATACAACTTACAAGGGATGTGAAGGACCTCTTCAAGAAGAACTAGAAACCACTGCTCAAGGAAATAAGAGAAGACACAAACAAATGGAAAAATATTCCATGCTCATGGATAGGAAGACTCAATATCATGAAAATGACCATACTACACAAAGTAATTTACAGATTCAATGCTATCTCCATCAAGCTACCATTGATTTCTTCACAGAATAAGAAAAAACTACTTTAAATTTCATATTAAACCAAAAAAGAGCCCATATAGCCAAGACAATCCTAAGCAAAAAGAACAAAGCTGGAGGCATCACACTACCTGACTTCAAATTATACTACAAAGCTACAGTAATCAAAACAGCATGGTACTGATACCAAATCAGATAAATAGACAAATGGAACAGAATAGAGGCCTCCAAAATAACACCACACATCTACAACCACCTGATCTTCAACAAATCTGACAAAAACAAGCATGGGGAAAGGATTCCCTATTTAATAAATGGTGTTGGGAAAACTGGCTAGCCATATGCAGAAAACAAAAACTGTACTCCTTCCTTATGACTTATACAAAAATTAACTCAAGATGGATTAAAGACTTAAACATAAAACCCAAAACCATAAAAATCCTAGAAGAAAATCTAGGCAGTATCATTCAGGACATAGGCATGGGCAAAGACTTAATGACTAAAACACCAAAAGCAATGGCAACAAAAGCCAAAATTGACAAATGAGATCTAATCAAACTAAAGAGCTTCTGCACAGAAAAAGAAACTATTACCAGAGAGAACAGGCAAACTACAGAATGGGAGAAAATTTTTGCAAACTACCCATCTGACAAATGTCTAATATCCAGAATCTACAAGGAACTTAAACAAATTTACAAGAAGAAAACAAACAACCCGATCAAAAAGTGGTCAAAGGATATGAACAGACACTTCTCAAAAGAAGACATTGATGCGACCAACAAACGTGAAAAAAGCTCATCATCACTGGTCATTAGAGAAGTGCAAATCAAAACCACAAGGAGATACCATCTCACACCAGTTAGAATGGCGATTATTAAAAAGTTAGGGAAAGACAGATGCTGGCAAGACTGTGAAGAAATGGGAACACTTTTACACTGTTGGTGGGAATGTAAATTAGTTCAACCATTGTGGAAGACACTGTGGCAATTCCTCAAGGATCTAGAACCAGAAATACTATCTGACCAAGCAATCCCATTACTGGGTATATATCCAAAGGATTATAAATCATTCTACTATAAGGACACATAAATGTGGACGTTTATTGCAGCACAGTTTACAATAGTAAAGACTTGGACCCAACTCAAATGTCCATCAATGATAGACTGGGTAAAGAAAATGTGGCACATATACACCATGGAATACTATGCAGCCATAAAAAAGAATGAATTCATGTCCTTTGCAGGGACATGGATGAAGCTGGAAACCATTCTCAGCAAACTATCACAAGAACAGAAAACCAAACGCCACATGTTCTCACTCATAAGTGGGAGTTGAGCAATGAGAACACATGGACACAGGGAGGGGAATATCACACACCAGGGCCTGTCAGGGGGTGGGGGCTGAGGGGAGGGAGAGCATTAGAACAAATATGTAACGCATGCAGGGCTTAAAACCTAGATGACAGGTTGATAGGTGCAGCAAACCACCATGGCACATGTATCCCTATGTAACAAACCTGCACGTTCAGCACATTTGCCTCAGAACTAAAAGTACAATTAAAAAAAATAAAAATAAAAATTCCTAATGAAAAAAAAAAAGAATTAGAAGCAAGTTCTTGAAGGAAGTTACCTCTGGGTAGTGAGACATGGGGTGAAAGGGTGGTTTGGCGAATGAAGCAGGAAATGTTTTTCTTTTTCTGTTTAATGCCATTCTGTACTTTTGAATTTTTTAACCAAGTACATGTATTACTGTTAAAATAGACATTCTTTATACTATTTCATCATTTTGGTTTTGTTTAATTTTAGGTTTAAGGCACATGAGGAAAGTATGATGTATCTATTTTTAAAGTTTTATGGTCTGAACATTTATGTTTTCCAGATAAATCTAAGCTACTTCATAGCCTGTCTCTTGCATGGTACTGCTTTCCAAAGAAACACTAACCCATATCCAAAAATAACACAAAGGCAATTTAAATCTTTACTTCAGTGCCGTGGAAGCATCAAAGGGGATTCCATTTATAATACATAACAAAACCTCTTAAAATCTTCTTGTCCTGACCTTCTCTCAATATCTCATACCATAAGGTAGCTGCTCCTAAATCTCTCTCCTCCCTCTCTTTAAACTTCTACAGAATGCATCCCACATTGTCTCTAGTTTCCTCTACTCCCCACTTCTCTCCCTTCTCTTTCTGGACCTATTGTCTTCCAAGTCTCAGTCCTTTCAAATATAAATCAAGCTGTCCCTAATGTTCATTTTGTCGCTTATCACAAGGATCCTTCTTCTTAGTCTGGGGAAACTAGCATTATTGTTTGTTTGTTTGTTTGTCTGTTGGAGACAGAGTCTCACTCTGTCATCCAAGCTGGACTGCAGTGGTGCATTCTCAGTGCACTGCAATCTCCACCTCCCCAGTTCAAGCAATTCTCATGCCTCAGCCTCCTAAGTAGCTGGGGCTGCAGGTATATGCCACCACTCCTGGCTAAGTTTTTGTATTTTAATAGAGATGGGATTTCACCATGTTGCCCAGGCTAGTCTCGAAATTCTGAGCTCAGGTGATCTGCCCACCTCAGCCTCCAAATTGCTAGGATTACAGGTATCAGCCAGCATGCTGGGCTGGCATCATTTTATTATTACTTATAATGGAAAACCAAATTCTTATTTCCAAACAATCTACCACAATCAAAGATTTGAGACATAACCTGCTGGAATATAGTTGTAAAACTACAAGCTTCTTTTGTCTAAGCACCTCAGAGATAGGAACTGGGTTTTATTCATATTTGCGTTCACTGAGCCTACAAAGTGCTTTATATATCAAGTGCACATGAAACTATTAATTGGGAACTATAACTTCTATGAGAGACGTTGCAGGGCGAAGAGGAAGGAAGATAATTTTTACTGAGTGTCTGCTATGGAGCAGTCACTGTGTCTTTCTAGTGGTGAAATATCTATCTTCTTTTCTGGATCAGTAATTGTCACAGGGGAGCAGCAAAGGCAGACATGAAGTTTGAAGAGACTCTCCATGTGAGGCTAGTATTCCCACAACATAAAACATTCTCAGACTGCCCAAATGCAAACTAAGTCACGTTTACAAATGGAGATATGTCCAAAGTACCATCCTGACCTTTAAATGCTGGGAATGAGGAAGAATGGTTAGAAACTACTGATGGAAACTGAGTGTGAGTGTGAGTGTGTGTGGGGGGGGTATGCATGTGTATTTAAAACACACACATATTCAAAAATGCCCACTAGATGGCAAACCCACATCCCAAATGTTAACCATTGCTGGAATATCCCTTCTGGGAGGTTAGGGCACTTTAATAATTCAAGTCAATTCCTAAAAGGCCAAGATTTTGTATACAGTTTAAGGAGCATGCCAATTAGCTTTGTGATGATGTCTTACAAATAATTTCTAGGAATAGAGTCTAAACTTACAACTCCAACATTCCCAGAACCTACTATGATTTATTTTCCATGCAAAATACAGTATTAATGCAGGTAAATTAAATTTCCTTACTAGACCATCTGATTTCATATCTAGGCTTCATAATTATGTGGGAGTAAAGCAAATGAGGGGAATAGGATGTGACCCTAAGTAGTCCCATCCCACTCTGGAAGTTAGGCGTTTTATCCAGGATGCAGTTCAACCTTCCACTAACATGAGAGGGATGACATCAAGGAAGAATGCAGAGCTTGCTGCCCTCCTTTCCAACCTCGCACATTACTGCCAGATTTAGCTGAGCCTGCACTGCTCAAAATTCTCCAGTGACTCACCACGAAAGGATCAACCCTAGGATCAATGGTGTTGCACACACAATCCCACCTTAGGGACAAGCTAGGTATGTCACCAATCTCTCTCACACCCAACCTCACTGATTTGGTTTCCAGTCCCTGCACAAGTCCCAATCGCACACACCTCTGTGACTCTAGAAATGCTATTTTTGCTGTCCTGAAACCCTCTCCCCTATTATCAGCCCAAGCAACTACTCACTCTTCAAATCTCCATTAAGAGTCACTTTCTCTAAGAGGCTCTCTGACTCTGTCAGGCAGTCGGGTACTCTGACTTCAACGTGCCCATCATACCATTTGTAGCACAGTGCACCTCTCTCCTGCCACGAAAATGAGGCTCCATGAGGGCCTGGATGGTGTCTTTCCAACTCTGTGTCCTCGGCGCCAATTCCAGGGCCTAGCATACAGACAATGCTTAGTAAATTGTTGACTGGCTGGCCAAATAAATGTATGTTGTGTGTAAATAGACTTTGCATATTCCCTTAAAAATTTCAGTTCTCAGGTCCCTGAATGTATCAGGGAGGTAGCTCCTTCACGGAATCCCTTGTAAAGGTATAGGAGGGGCTGGAGGATCTCGCAGCCAGAGCCAGAGAGGTGAGCTCGGGGAGGCTACAGGGCTGTTACAATGGCTCCACGGAGCTTCCTGTCTCTGCTCCAAAAACAGTCCTTCAAAACATGAAAGCATGTGGAAAGGAGCCCCCCAACCTCCCACCTCCCAGCATCCTCTATAGTCAGATGAATCCCTGACTGTTTCCATAACTATCCTCCTTGACCTCCATTGGAGCTCTTTGCTGAAACCCGTATTTGTATAAAATTGCTTAATCTTAGTGCCAACTAGAGATATAGGTATTTACTGGGGGATCCACCAAGAGAGTCTTCTGAGGCTTGGCTATTAACTGTCTGATCATTGTTACCAATCTGCACAGATTCCAGTGCAGGACTGGGGGCTAATTCTGTTCCTTAATCATGCTGCCTGTATTCATCTGCTTGGGCTGCCAGTGTCACAAACCAGGTGCTTTAAACAATAGAAGTTTATTGTCTCACAGTTCTGGAGGCTAGAACTCTGAGATCAAAGTGCCAGCAGAGCTGGTTCCTTGTGAGGGCTGTGAGAGAGAATCTGTTCCATGTCTCTTTCCTAGCTTCTGGTGGCTTGCTAGCAATGTCTGACGCTCCTTGGCTTGAAGCATCGCTCCAATCTCTGCCTTCATCTTCACATCTTCACATGTCATTCTCCCTGTTGAAGTAGACAGAGAGGATGTCCAAATTTCCCGTTTTATAATGACACCTGTCTACTGGATTAGTGGCTCACCCTGCTCCAGTTTGACTGCATATTAGTTGCCCCCATCCTATTTCCAGATAAGGACATATTCTGGATACTAAGGGTTGGGACTTTAACATTTGAAATTGGGGCACACAGTTCAACTCAAAACATTAGTCATGTTTTCTAAAGCAGAAATCAGAACACATCTTTTGGTACATGGTTTGACTATAAGGCAGAATGTTTAAAATCAAGACTATCTGAGTAACGTGGATGTATAGGGGAATCCTTTTCAAGAGTAAATCTAGGTAGGTTCATATTATACAAAATTTTTTAAAACATCCAGGTGGATACCCAATTGAAAAAGTACTGCTAAATACCTGGCCAGGTGCAATGGCTCATGCCTGTAATCCCAGCACTTTATGAGGCCAGGATGGGTGGGTCACTTGAGGTCAGGAGTTGGAGGCCAGCCTGGCCAACATGGTGAAAACCCATCTCTACTAAAAATACAAAAATTAGCTGGGTGTGGTGGCACACACCTGTAGTCCCAGCTACTCGGAAGGCTGAGGCCCAAGAATCACTTGAACCTGGGAGGTGGAGGCTGCAGTGAGTCAAGATTGCACCACTACACTCCAGCCTGGGGGACAGAGGGAGACCCTGTCTCAAAAAAAAATTAAAAAGTAAGAAAAAACTCTGCTAGATACCTAGAATTAGAACAGAAACCTGTGGCTACTTTAAATAATCAAGCTCCGTGAAATCAAATTAATGTGAGATATGCAGATACAGTTGTATACAAATAGATATAGATATATTCATACCTATGTACATACACATGCATCGTACTTTGAAAAAGTACATAAGTAAATGAGATCTGTGTGTATTTGACTAGCTTCTTTTAAGATCAAAATGGAAATTAAAATACTTGTGCATTGAGGGTTGAAAAAAGAAGAATGTTCCCTGAAATAAATGTTAAGATTCAAGTGTGATTTTGATTACAAAGTGAGACCCCTTGTCCCTCACTTCTACACTGTACAAGATTGGAAACACATATTCAAAAGGTAGAATAAAAAACAACAGGACTATATTATCCAACTTAACAAATGTTCACAATTTTAAGGAAGCAATTATATATTGAGGGTAATTTGTATCTGTGACCTATTATAACTCTTGTCTCCGAACTAACTTTTGCAAACTGTATTCCCAAGATGGGAATGAAAGCAGGTCCTGGGATACCAGAGACATCAGAGACGTAAAAAAAGCATAAGCCACAATCAAAACCATTTCCCAAGTAGCCTACAAAAAGCAATGTACCCTCTGTGTTAGAGAACTGTTTTTACAAGAAGCAGTCTTCCCCTTTCTGAAAAATGTTCCAAGTTCTAAGCATTTACGTATAAAGTAAATCATCTCAAACTATGTTGGAACTGGGAATGGTAAAGATAAATTAAGAAAAAAAAAATAAACTTAAAGTCTTTTATATATATATATTTTATTGCACTTTAGGTTCTGGGGTACATGTGAAGAACATCCAGGATTGTTGCATAGGTACATACATGGCAATGTGGTTTGCTACCTCCATCCCCATCACCTGTATCTGGCATTTTTCCCCACGTTATCCCTCCCCAACTCCCTACCTCCTGCTGTCCCTCCCCTAGTCCCCTCCAACAGACCCCAGTGTGTGATGCTCCCCTCCCTGTGTCCATGTGTTCTCATTGTTCAACACTTGCCTATGAGTGAGAACATACGGTGTTTGATTTTCTGTTCTCGTGTCAGTTTGCTGAGAATGACGGTTTCCGGATTCATTCATGTCCCTACAAAGGACAAGGACTCATTGTTTTTTATGGCTGCATAGTATTCCATGGTGCATATGTGTCACATTTTCCTTGTCCAGTCTTTCATCGATGGGCATTTGGGTTGGTTTCAGGTCTTTGCTATAGTAAACAGTGCCACAATGAACACACGTGTGCATGTGTCTTTAAAATAGAACGATTTATAATCCTTTGGATATATACCCAGTAATGGTATTGCTGGGTCAAATGGAATTTCTATTTCTAGGTCCTTGAGGAATTGCCACACTGTCTTCCACAATGTTTGAACTGATTTACACTCCAAAAGTGTAAAAATGCTCCTGTTTCTCCACATCCTTTCTAGCATCTGTTGTTTCCAGATTTTCTAAAGATCACTATTCTAACTGGCATGAGATGGTATCTCAATGTGGTTTTGATTTGCATTTCTCTAAGGACCAGTGATGATGAGCATTTTTTCATATGTTTGTTGGCCTCACATATGTCTTCTTTTGAAAAGTGTCTGTTCATATCCTTCTCCCACTTTTGAATGGGTTTGTTTGTTTTTTTCTAGTAAATCTGTTTGGTTATTTGTAGATTCTGAATATTAGGCCTTTGTCAGATGAGTAGATTGCAAAAATTTTTTCCCATTCTGTTGGTTGCCAGTTCATACTAATGATTGTTTCCTTTGCTATGCAGAAGCTCTGGAGTTTAATTAGATCCTATTTGTCTATTTTTGCTTTTGTTGCCAATGCTTTTGGTGTTTTAGTCATGAAGTCCTTGCCTATGCCTGTGTCCTGAATGGTTTTGCCTATGTTTTCTTCCAGGGTTTTTATGGTGTTAGGTCTTATGTTTAAGTCTTTAATCCTTCTGGAGTTAATTTTAGTGTAAGGTGTCAGGAAGGGGTCCAGTTTCTGCTTTCTGCACATGGCTAGCCAGTTTTCCCAACACCATTTATTAAACAGGGAATCCTTTCCCCATCGCTTGCTTTGTGAGGTTTGTCAAAGATCAGATGGTTGTAGTTGTGTGGTGTTGCCTCCCAGGCCTCTGTTCTGTTCCATTGGTCTATATCTCTGTTTGGTACCAGTACCATGCTGTTTTGATTACTGTAACCTTGTAAGTATAGTTTGAAGTCAGGAAGCGTGATGCCTCTAGCTTTGTTCTTTTTGCTTAGAATTGACTTGGCTATGAGGGCTCTCTTTTGGTTCCACATGAAGTTTAAGGTGGTTTTTTCCAGTTCTGTGAGGAGGGCAATAGGTTGCTTGATGGGGATAGTGTTGAAGTTATAAATTACTTTGGGCAGTATGGCCATTTTCACAATATTGATTCTTCCTAATCATGAGCATGAAATGTTTTTCCATCTGTTTAAACTTAAAGTCTTATAAACGTGTTTAACATGGGACAAGGGACCAGGATAAGGAAATAGGAAAAAGACATGAAAAAATTGGATAATGGGCTGGACGCGGTGGCTCGTGCCTATAATCCCAGAACTTTGGGAGGCTGAGGCGGGTGGATCGTGAGGTCAGGAGATTGAGGCCAAATCAACATGGTAAAACCCATCTCTACTAAAATACAAAAATTAGCTGGGCATGGCAGCCTGCACCTGTAGTCCCAGCTACTCACGAGGGTGAGGCAGGAGAATTGCTTGAACCCAGACAGCAGAGGTTGCAGTGAGCCAACATCATGCCACTGCACTCCAGCCTGGACAACAGAGCAAGACTATGTCTCAAAAAAAAGAAAAAGAAATTGGATAATGATGGAGGAAATGGAAGAATCGCTCAGTGAAAAGACAATAAAAGTCACTCTCATTTATGTATCAAGCTTCTACCTTCGTATAGGCAAGGTACTAGGCATTTTCATTATCTTCTTTAATCCTCCCAACAGCCTTACAAGGTAGATATCATCACTCCAATTTAACAGATGAGAAAACTGTGGCTCAGAGGGGTTAAGTCATGTGTCCAACCACTGAGCAAATCAGTGGCAGAGTCAGGCATGGAGCCCAGGTTGGCCTGAGCCCACAGTCTGTGTGCCCAGAGCTGGGGAGGAGCCTCTGGGGACCTGAATGTTTACAAGAACTTTTACAGCACCTCCATCTCACAGAGAGGACTGAGTAGGAAAACCAGGCCTGTAGGGGAGGGCTCAGATGGGAGGGGAAGAAAGTACAGAGGCAGATTACTAGGCATCAAGGCCTAACAACAACTGTGTATTGGGGAAAACAATTTTGTTCAAGAGGGCTATTTATAGGGATGTTTTTCCTCAGTACTCCCTTCCCCCATCTCCTCCCTTTTGTGTTAAGAGGCCCCTGGCAGATTGGTAAAGGGTTACAGGCAGTGGACAGGAAACTATGGAACACAATGAACGGGGCGGGGACAGATCCCCACCCACCTAAGAAAATCGCTGGCTCCAATATTCAGAGACCCTGGGAGGAGACAGACTGAGCTCAGAGTTCTGCTCCTTCCCTGGTTGTCTTTTTCAAAGCCAGAAAGAGGCAACCTGCCCAAAGGGGTGCGGAACAGAGCAAGAGGGGGAGCAGGGCAGAATGAAGCAACAAAACATAACAAGATTATTAAAAATAAGTCAAATAAGCAATTCATTCTCTTTCCTGAGGTCTGCTGTATTCTCTGAGAAATGAAGTTTTTTCTACCCAAAGACCCTGTCCAGTGTGGGAACTCCGAAGATACAGCACAAAAGGCAAGAGAAATCATCCCAAACCCAGCTGCTGAAAGAGACCCCAGAACCCACTGTAAGGTCCTTGGGACACACCCTGTCAGGCTTCTGGTGGCTGCTGCTGACAGGAACAGCCCCCTGCATCCTTCCCTCTGGGCCACTGGACACAAATCTCAACCCAAATGGATTCAAATTCAGACTTAAAGCCTAATGCTAGACCCTGTGAAAATTCAGACATTGGTATAATAATAATTCCACTCATGGCACTTGTCTCTTTCTGTGGCCTTGTGAAGTCTCTCATCCGCATGTGACTCTAGGAAGGAAGTGTCCTGCTGCTGTTTGGCAGTGTCTAGTGGCCACAGTGGAGTGGGACAAGTGGGTCTTGTACTGCCTGGTTTGTTCATTTTGGAAATACTAAAGGTCGATTTAATGCTACAACTGTGCATATGGGCCAAATGTCATTATGGGTTTTTAAACACTATAGAACACAAAAGATTTCCAAACCTTTGTTTTTTAATACTGTTCACTACAAAGAAATTAGAGTATAAGTACAATATTAGTGAGAAAAAACTTATTTCTCAAATTATTTCAAATAACGTATGCAGATGTCTCATCTAATCTCTAGTCTTAACTTCTCAGCTTCTCCTCAGCCTTGCATTTTATGCTAGCAAAGGACATTTCCTCCTGAAACTTCTGATATGGCCCTTGATGTGTAGAGAAGTATGTATTAATCTCCAAGTAAACAGTTTTTTCTCTTATCAGTTCCCAGTCTTATAAACTTGGAGAGGTTTTGGACTCTACTCTGTCCTGCATCTAGTCTTTCAAATAAATGTCTGAGATTTTGAGTTAGCAGTTAGGGGCACTGATCAATGCATGGTTACTATAAAGAATGAGATTCATTTGTCATCTAGTCATTTTCTTTCTTGCTATTGCCTTTACATCACCCTTTCTACCCCCCAGATTGGTCATTGTTGGTAAAGTAACTGAATTACATTATCAGCTGGGGAAGCGAGGATATAAAGCAGTCTCCCAATGTTTTGTTTGCCCTAACTAATGCAGCTTTGCAACTCTGGGAACTATAATATTCAATGTAGGGGGAGGAGAGAGACAGAGAGAAAGAAATTATGTATAATAATGACTAGATCTGTTCAGCTTTTAGGTTGGGAGTGAGGTCATTTAAAGCCCTTCTCTTTCTCCACTTTTATCATAGCACCTGCTTGATCTTGGAAGCCCTTTTAGAAGGAAAACTGGCTTTTATAATTACAGAGATGGTGGAACAATGGGAAGTCAGATGGTCAGGATAGGAAACTGATTCTGATTCTGATTCTCATTTCTTCTCTCCCATCAAGTTAACTTTTCCTTCATTCAGTACTGTTTGATTAGGGATTGGTACTGTGGACCTCTCTGCTCCGGTCCACTAAGATTGCTTAATTTGGAAACTTAGAAGCAACAATCGGCAGCATAACCTAAATCTGGAAATTGATGCCCAGGGAAATGCACTAATGGAACTTGGAATACACAACATTTTAGAAGACCTTTTGCTCTGGTCAAGTACATCCTTTACTGTTTTCAGGACCCCATTGGTGGCTGGACTAAGGGGGTGCATAAGTCCTCTCTCATAGGAAAGCATCATCTAACAACTGATCTCAACACTAGATACCACATAAGCACTGATATGATTAGACTGTGTCCCCACCCAATCTCATGTCAAATTGTAATCCTCACGTCTCAAGGGTGGGACCTGCTGGGAGCTGATAAAATCATGGGGGTAGATTTTCCCCATGCTGTTTTCATGATAGTAAGTGAGTTTGCATGGGAGCTAATGATTTAAATGTGTGGCACTTTGCTACTTACTCTCTCTCTCCTGCTCCACCATGGGAAGATGTGCTTTGCTTCCCCTTCACCTTCTACCATGATCGTAAGTTTCCTGAAGCCTCCCAGTTATGCTTCCTGTTAAGCCAGCAGAACTGTGAGTCAGTTAAACCTCTTTTTTTCATAAATTACCCAGTCTCAGGTAGTTCTTTATTGCAGTGTGAAAATGGACTAATACAGAAAATTGGTACCAGAAGAGTGGGGTTCTGCTATAACAATACTTGAAAATGTAGAAGCAACTTTGGAACTGGGTAACAGGCAGAGGTTGGAACCATTTGGAGGACTCAGAAGAAGACAGGAATATGTGGGAGAGTTTGGAAATTCCTAGAGAATTGTTAATTGGTTTTGACCAAAATGCTGATAGTGACATGGACAATGAAGTCCAGACTAAGATGGTCTCAGATGGAGATGAGGAATTTATTGGGAGTAAAGGTTACTCTTGCTATGCTTTAGCAAAGAGACTGGTGGCATTTTCCCCTGCTATAGAGATCTGCGAAACTTTGAACTTGAGAAAGATTATTTAGGGCATCTGGCAGAAGAAATTTCTAAACAACAAAGAATTCAAGATTTTGCCTGGCTGCTCCTAACAGAATACAGTCATATGCATTCACAAAGAGATGGCCTGAAATCGGAACTTATGTTTAAAAGGGAAGCAGAGCACAAAAGTTTGGAAAATGTGCAGCTTGACCATGTAGTAGAAAATAAAAGCCTATTTTCTGGGATAAATTCAAGCCAATTGCAGAAATTTGCAGAAATAAGGAGAAACCAAAAGTTAATAGCCAAGACAATGGGGAATGTCTCCAGGGCATGTCAGAGATCTTCACAGCAGCCCTACCCATCATAAGCCTGGAGGCCTATGGGGCTCCACTGCTGTGTGCAGCCTTGGGATATGGCACCCTAGTCCCAGTTGCTCCAGCCCCAGTTATGCCTAAAAGGGGCCAAGGTAAAGCTCAGGTCGTTGCTTCAGAGGGTGCAAGCCCCAAGCCTTGGTGGCTTCCACGTGGTGTTGGGCCTGCAGGTGCACAGAAGGCAAGAATTGAGGTTCAGAAACTTCCACCTAGATTTCAGAGGATGTATGGAAATGTGGAGCCCTCATGAAGAACCTCTACTAGGATAGTGTGGAGGGAAAATGTGGGGTAGGAACCCCCACACAGAGTTCCCACTGAGGCACTGCCTAGTGGAGCTGTGAAAAGAGGGCCACTGTCCTTCAGAACCCAGAATGGTAGATCCATGAACAGCTTGCACTGTTCACCTGGAAAAGCCACAGGCACTCAATGCCAGGATGTGAGAGCAGTTATGGAGCCTGTACCCAGCAAAGCCACAGGGATGGAGCTGCCCAAGGCCTTTGGAGCCCACCCCTTGTGTCAGTGTGGCCTGGATGTGTGACACAGGGTCAAAGTAGACTATCTGGAGGCTATAAGATTAATGACTGCCCTGCTAGGTTTCAGACATGCATGAGCCTTGTAGTCCCTTTGTTTGGACCAAATTTCTCCTTTTTGGAATTGGAACATTTACCCAATGCCTGTACGCCCATCGTATCTTGGAAGTAACTAACTTGCTTTTGATTTCACAGGCTCACAGGCAGAAGAGACTTGCCTTGTCTCAGATGACTTTGAGACTTGAACTTTTGAGTTAATGCTGGAATGAGTTAAGACTTCGGGGGACTGTTGGAAAATGATTGATTTTGCAATGTGAGAAGGATATGAGATTTGGATGGGGCCAGGGGCAGAATGATATGGTTTGGCTCTATGTCCCCACCCAAATCTCATGACAAATTGTAATCCCCATGTGTCAGAGGAGGGACCTGATGGGAGATGATTGGATCATGCAGTCAGATTTCCACCATGCTCTTCTCATGATAGTGAGTTCTCTTGAGATCTGGTTGTTTAAAAGGAAGATATGACTTGCTATCCCTTCACCTTCTGCCATGATTGTAAGTTTCCTGAGGCCTCCCAATTATGCTTCCTGTTAAGCCTGCAGAATTATGAGTCTACTAACCCACTTTCTTCATAAATTACTCAGTCTCAGATAGTTCTTTATAGTAGTGTGAAAATGGACTAATACAAGCACCTTTAAAATAGAGGTGACTGAGTGGGTGCATGGCCATTTCTATGTCTTCTTTTGAGAAATGTCTGTTCAGATCATTTGCTCATTTTTTAATTGGGATTTTTTTTGTTGAGATATTTGAGTTCCTTGTATATTCTGGATATTAATTCTCTGTCAGATGAGTAATTTGTAAATATTTTCTTCCATTCTGCAGATTGTCTTTTCACTCTGTTGAATGTTTCATTTCCAGTACAGAAGCTGTTTAGTTTGCTGTGATTTTATTTATTTTTTTCTTATGTTGGCTGGGATTTTGAGATCTTATTAAAATATTTTCCCAGACAAATGTCCTGAAGCAACTCCCCTAGGTTTTCTTCATGTAGTTTTATTGTTTCAGGCCTTATAGTTAGGTCTTTGATACAGTTTGAGTTGATTTTTATATACATTTAGGTCTTTGATACAGTTTGAATAGATTTTTATATTTAATTTATATATATGAAACTAGGTGAGGATCTAGTTTCATTCTTTTGCATGTAGATATCCAGTTTTCCCAGCACAATTTATTAAAGAGACTTTTCTTTCCTTATAAGTGTTCTTGACACCTTTGTCAAAAATTAGTTGGCTATAAATATATGGGTTAATTTCTGGGATTTTGACTTTGTTCCATTGGTCTATGTGTCTGTTTTTATTCCAGTGTCATGATGTTATACTGTTAAAAAAAATCTGTACTACTACAGCCTTGTAGTATATATTGAGATATAATAGTGTGATACCTCCAGCTTTGTTTCTTTTGCTGAGAATTGCTTTGGCTGTTTGGGGTCTTTGTGGTTCTTTAAAAATGTCAGGATTTTTTTTCTATTTTTATAGAGAATGTCATTGCTATTTTGATAGGGATTGCATTGAATATGCAGATTTAATAATGTTAATTTGTCTAATCAGGGAGCATGAGATGTTTTTCCATTTGTACCATCTTCAACTTCCTTCATCAGTGTTTTGTAGTTTTCCTTGTAGAGGTCTTTTGCCTTCTTGGTTAAATTGATTTTCAGATTTTTTAAATTGTAGTTATTGAAAATGGGATTGCCTTCTTGATTTCTTTTTCAACTACATTGTTGTTTGTGTATGGAAACACTACTGATTTTTGTATGTTAATTTTGTAGTCTGTAACTTTACTGAACGTATCAGTTCTCAGTTTTTCAATAGTATCTTTAGGACATTCTATACGTAAAATCATCATCTGCAAGTGGGGACAGTCTGACTTCTTTCTTCCCAATTTGGATGCCCTTTATTTCTCTCTTGCCTAATTGCTCTAGCTAGGACTTCCAGTACTATTTTGAATGAGTGATGAAAATGGGCATCCTTGTCTTGTTCTAGTTCTTAGGGGAAAAGTTTTCTGCTTTCTTTTGTTTGGTAAGATGTTAGCTGTAGGTTTGTCACATATGGCCTTTATTATGTTGAGATACATTTCTTCTATACTTAATTTACTAGGAGTAAATTATCATGGAGGGCTGTTGAAGTTTATCAAAAGTTTTTCTGAATACATTGAGATGGTCATATAGTTTTTGTCCTTCACTTAACTGATGTGATGTATGACATTTATTTATTTATTTATTTATTTATTTTTTTATTTTTATTTTTTTTTTTGGAGACGGAGTTTTCGCTCTTGTTACCCAGGCTGGAGTGCAATGGCACGATCTCGGCTCACCGCAACCTCCGCCTCC
>NW_016108028.1:172678-206882 GCF_001604975.1 Cebus imitator
CACGCCACCATGCACAGCTAATTTTTTGTAGTTTTAGTAGAGACGGGGTTTCACCATGTTGACCAGGATGGTCTTGATCTCTTGACCTCATGATCCACCCGCCTCAGCCTCCCAAAGTGCTGGGATTACAGGCTTGAGCCACCGCGCCCGGCGACATTTATTTATTTGTATGTGTTGAACTGTTTTTATATCCTTGAGATAAATCCCACTTGATCATGGTGTAGTATCTTTTGGATGTGCTGTTGGATTTGCTTTGCTACTATTTTTTGAGCATTTGTGTGACTATGTTCATCAGAGAGATTGCCCTGTAGTTTTCTTTTTTTTTTTTTAATTGTGCCCTTGTCTGGTTTTGATATCAGGGTCATGCTATACCCACAGAATGAGTTAGGAAGAATTCCTTCTGCTTCAATTTTTTTTTAATTGCTTGAGGATAACTGGCATTAGTATTTCTTTAAAGGTTCAGTAGAATTCAGTGATGAAGGGATCCTGTTCTGGACTTTTCCTTGCTGGGAGTTTTTTAAATTACTAATTCGATCTCATTACGTGTTACTAATCTGCTCAGATGTTCTATTTCTTCTTTATTAAATCTTGGTAGGCTGTGTTTGCCCAGGAACATATCCATTTTCTCTAGGTTTTCTAATTTTTTAGCATATATCGCTTCATAGAGTCTCTAATGAGTCTTTTTATTTCTGTGGTATCCATTGTGACATTTTTTTCATGTCTGATTTTCTTTATTTGGGTTTTCTGTCTTTTTTCATAGTCTGGCTAATGGTTTGTCAATTTTGTTTATCCTTTTTAAAAAACAGGCTTTTGTTTTATTGATCCTTTTTTTGCTTTTAGCCTCAATTTAAATTGTTTGTTCTGATTTTTATTATTTCTACCCTTCTATTAACTTTGGGTTTGGTTTGTTCTTGCTTTTCTAGTTCCTTGAGGTGCATTGTTAGGTTGTTTATTTGAACTCTTTCTACCTTTTTGATGCTGGTGTTTAGTACTCTAAATTTCTCTCTTAGCATGCTTTTGCTGCATTCCATAGGTTTTGGTATGTTGTATTTCAATTTTCATTTGTTTTCAAAAACTTTTAAATTTCATTCTTAATTTCTTCTTTCCCCTATTGGTTCTTTAGGAGCATGTAGCCTAATTTCCATGTATTTCTATAGTTTTGAATATGCATCTTTTTATAGTATCTAGTGGTATTCCATTGGAGTCCAGTAAGATACTTGATATAATTTTAATTTGTAAATATTTTCTGAGATTTGTTTTGTGTCTTAGTATATGGCCAAACCTGAAGAATGTTCCATGTGCTGCTAAAAAGAATGTGTATGCTGCAGCTGTTTGGTGAAATGTTTTGTAAATGCCTGTTTGATCTACCTGGTCTATAGTGCAGTTTAAATCTGATGTTTCTTTGTTGTTATGTCTAGATGATCTGTGCAATGTTGTGAGTAAGTTTTGAAGTCCCAAACTATTATTGTATTGGGGTCTATCTTGCCCTTTAGCTACAATAATATTTGTTTTATATATCTAGGTGCTGCAGTGTTGAGTGCATGTGTATTTATAATTGTTATATTGTCTTGCTGAATAGATTCCTGTATTATTATATGACCTTCTTTGTCTCTTTTTACAGCTTTTAACTTGGAGTCTATTTTCTCTGATATAAGTATAGCTACTTCTGCTCGCTTTTTTTTTCCATTTGCATGAAATATCTTCTTCCATACCTTCACTTTCAGGTTATGTGCATCTTTACGGCTGAAGTAGGTTTCTTGTAGGCAGCATATAGTTGGGTCTTGTTTAATGCATTTAACCAATCTATATCTTTTAAATGGAGACTTTAAGCTATTTACATTTAAGGTTATTATTGACAGGTGAGGACTTACTCTTGTAATTTTATTGTTTTTTAAATTTTTTAAATATCCTTTTTTCCTTGCTTTCTCTCTTATTGTTTATTCTTGTAGTTGGGTGGTTTTCTGTAGTAATAAGATCTGATTCATTTTTCATTGCCTTTAGTGTATTGGCTTTAACAGTGGGTTTTTTTTTTAACATAACTTTTGCATGATTTCATGATGTGGTTATCATCTTCTCACTTCCAGATGTAAGACTCCCTTGAGTATTTCTTGTAAGACCAGTTTAGAGATGACAAATTCCCTAAGTTTTTGCTTGTCTGTGAAAATTTTATATTTCCTTCATTTGTAAAGGATAGCTTTGCTGGGTGCAATATACTTGAGTGACAGTTTTTTCCTTCAGTATTTAGAATAGATCATCGCAGCCTCTCCTGGTCTATAATGTTTTTGCTGAGAAATCCACTAATATTTATAATAATCTAACAGAGATTCCCTTATGTGTGACTTGATGCTTTTCTCTTGCTCCTTTTAAAATTGTCTTTGAATTTTGAAAATTTGACTATAACACACCTCAGAGAGGATTTGTTTAAGTCGAATCTCTTTGGAGTTCTTTGAGCTTCCTGGGTCTGAATCTCCATCATCTGTGTCCCAAGACTTGGAAAGTTTTCTGCTATAGTTTCATTAAGTATGTTTTACTCACCTCCTCCTTTATGTTCTCCTGGAATGCCCATAATACTAACATTTACTTACTTAATAGTGTTTCATAAATCCTAAAGGCTTCCTTCACTCTTTTTCATTATTTTTTATTTTCTTCCTCCCTTCCTTCTTTCTCTTTTTTTCATTTTTTTCTTTTTCTTTTTTTTTTTTCTTTCTCTTTTTCTTTCTTTCCTGGCTGTACTATTTCAAAAGACATAACTTCAAGTTCAGAAATTTTTTCTTCTGCTTTGTCTAGCCTAGTGTTGAAGCTCTCAGTTTTATTTGTTTATTTCCTTCATTATTGCATAATGACCTTTTCTCTTTTTGTTTTTGTTTTTTGAGTTAGAGTCTCACTCTGTCACCCAGGTTGGAGTGCAGTGGTACAATCTTGGCTCACTGCAACCTCTGCCTCCTGGGTTCAAGTGATTCTTTTGCCTCAGCCTCCCAAGTAGCTGGGACTACAGGCATGCACCACCATGCCCAGCTAGTTTTTGTATTTTTAGTAGAGACAGGGTTTTGCAATATTGGCCAGGCTGGTCTCAAACTCCTGATCTTATGATCCACCTGCCACAGTCTCCCAAAGTGCTGTGATTACAGGTGTGAGCCACCAGTGCCTGGCCTTCTTTGTCTTTTTTTACAGCTTTTAACTTGAAGTCTTTTTTGTCTAAGTATAGCTACTCCTGCTTGCTTTTGGTTTCCATTTGCATGGAATAGCTTCTCAGTTGATATTCTTGCATGAAATTCTCCAGCTCTAGGATTCCTGTTTGGGTCTTCAATTATGAATTCAAATTATGAATTGTTTTCATGATTTTGCTGAATTGTCTATTTGTATGCTCTTGTATTTCATTGAGCTTCCTTAAGATTATTATTTTGAATTATTTCTCTGGCATTTTGTATATTTCCTTATGATTGGAGTCTGTTACTGAACAATTACTATTTTCCTTTGGGAGTAATGTTTTCTTATTTTTTCATAGTTTATATGTTCCTACATTAATTTCTATAAATCTGGTGGAAAAGTCACCTCTTTTATTTTTTTGGAGACTGTTTCACAGGGAAAGACTTATTTGTATGAATGGGTCTTGGGGTGTCAGTTTGATGGGGTATGTTGACCTTGACTGTGGGTGGACACAGTCGTATGGTCTCAGTGTAGTTTCTTCAGCTGTAATCCATACTAGTGGCATTTGCAAGTTTCTCGGTGGCCTAGGCTGAGAGAGTTTGTGGTGACTGCTGTGGTTTTGTCAGGAGTGGGTTTGCTGGGATGGTTCTTGGGTTGGGGGTGCATGTGTACACATGATGAGTTTGTCAATTTGTGGTCTGGCTCACTGAGGTTGGGGCCACAGAGCTGTTACTCTGGCTGAAAGCATAGACACATGGTTGCTCAGCCAGCTTGAGGGTATGCCTGCAGGAGTGTTCTTCAGTGTTGAGATGCAGGTATACAGCTGTTTGGCTGAGCTGGGAATATGTCTACCAGGGGTAGCCAGAAGGGGTGTTTCTCAGGCCCAGAACATGGGTGCAAGGCTGCTTAGCTGGTCTGAGGGTGTGCCCGCTAGGGATGGTCCATGGGACTCTTTCTCAGTCCTGGTATATAAATGCAGGGCTACTCAGCCAGCCTGTCTGTAGGGGGCAATCCATGGGGCTGTTTCTCAGGCCCAGGATACAGCTACACAGCTGCTTAGCTGGCCTTGGGTGTGTTGCCAAAGAGTGGCCCATGGGAAACTTCTCAGGTTTGGGACACAGATGCAAGGCTCCTCAGCTGGCTCAGGGGCATGCCCACTAGAGACAGCCTATGGGGTTCTCAGGTCTAGTGTGCAAATGCATGGTTGCTTGTCCAGTCTGGGATGTGTCTTCCCGTGGCAGCCCACAGGGCTGTTTCTCAGGTCTGAGACATGGACTTCTAGTGACTTGACTGTTCTGGGGGCCTGCTCACCAGGAGTGACCTTCAGGATGATTTCTGAGGCCCTTTTAGGGAGTGCAGGGCCATTGAGCAGGCTGGGGTATGGTAGGGTAGAGGTTCTGGGGACACGCAGGGCTGTTTCTCAGGTCCTGAGCATGGATGTGTAGCCACTTCACTGGCTGGGGAACATATCAGATGCTTGGAGGCTCAGGGGCCTCTCCCCTCAGGGGTGGATATGTAGTAGTTTGGCCAGCTCAAGGGTGGTTTTACTCTGGGTGGGACTGGCAGACTGTTCCTCCTTCTAAAAGTATGGTGACAGGAATTGGTTTCCCTGCTATGCAGGACCAGAGGCACAGCTGATCCTTGGCCCAATCTCCATACAGCTGGGGTTGTGGCATTTAGCTACCCATGTGGGACTGGTACAATGAAGATGGAGCCCCAGTGCTAAGGAGGTGCAGTGGCTACTGGCCACCAGAGCAGGGCACACTCCAGAGGTAGCTCCGGTCTCAAGACGGTACTATGCTGCAGCAGCCTGGCTCACAGAGGGTGGGTGGGAACAAAGAGTACACACCCTTTGCTCTTAATCAGAGCCACATAGTTTTCTACCAGCTCTCCCAATTGGGCTCAGGACTTGTGAGAACTGCAGAATTCTCCCATTGTAATGACTGTAGGCTGGGCATGGTGGCTCATTCCTATAATCCTAGCACTGTGGGAGGCTGAGGCAGGCCGATTGCCTGAGTCCAGGAGTTTGAGACCAGCCTTTGGCAAGATGGCAAAACCCCATCTGTACAAAACATTAGTCAGGCATGGTGGTGCACATCTATAGTCCTGGCTTGAGCCAGGGAGGCAAAGGTTGCAATGAGCTGACATCACACCACTGCACTCCAGCTTGGGTGACAGGGCAAGACTCTGTTTAAAAAAAAAAAAAGAAGGTGTTTGCAATGGTAATAGGGGCTGATAGGGATCATCTGTTTCCTTTTTCCTTGCAATAGGAAGTCCCTCCTATCTCTCAGTTGATCTGATTTGAGCAAAAGAGATGGTGATGCAAAGGCTTATTGCCTCCGTGCTGCCTTCCTGGACTTCCAATCACCACAGGTCCATTTCCACTTTCCCACCTCACTCCAGCACTCTCCTTTTAACACTCCAGTAAAATCCTAGCTGTTTATGTGTTGCCTTGATCCTTTCTTGTCAGGGGGATGAATGCCAGGCATCTCTAGTCAGTTATCTTGCTTTTCTACAGTATTTATTTACAGGAGAGAAGGTTGATGCCATCCTTGGTGATGAAGGAAACAGATAGCACATGTTGATAGGCACCAGTCCTCAACAAGTGCAGATAAGAGGGATCATAAGCAGCAACAGAATTCTGAGGTATCTCCATGTGAGCAAACAGCTTTTCTAGTAAATTGCACCATGATACTCTGCTAAAGGCATAATTTATATTATTACCAAATAGCTTCTCAGTTAGTCTTTCCGTTAACATTCCTACACTATCTCCATACAAACTTGCTTCTTAGGTAATAGCCAAATAGAAATCAGATTTGGAAACCAAATCAGATTTCTTCAATAGATGCAGAAAAGAGTCTGCTTAGAATAAGCAAGGAGAAAGAAAAACAAATGGGAAGAGGAAGAAATACATATAGGAAGAAAGAAAAATTAGGGGAAGAAAAAACACCTAAAACAAGCACTAGATTCAACTTTGGCATCTATCACAGGACATACTCAACATTAAGAGGGGGCAGGAAACAAATGGAGAGGGGGACAGATTTCCAGCTCCCCGAATCAGGTTGTCACCATGTGACTTCATTATCTTGCTTGATAAATCATGAATTCATCCCACCATTTGGTGTAGATAATTATCATCAAGACAACCTTGAAATGTACATCACATGTACATTTCAAATAAGGTTTGTTTAATCAGCACAGGAATAATGAACACCTTGCTAGGTACTCAGTATTACCTCCACCTTGAACGCTTACAAACTTGAACCTAACTTAACAAGAAGCGGGATCAAAAGGTCCATCAGGCCATTCCAGGTTGAAAATCCTATGAAGCCAGAGGCATTTGGGGAAATTCTAAGTAAAGCATAGAAGAATCTCAGGGCTATGTTAAGGTCATTAACTGGCCTCACTGGTTCACCTAGACAGCCTGTTTTTCAACAGACTACATCTGCTGGGTTTGATGGTGATTATGGGGATTCCATACATAGCTAAAGTTATACTGTGAAGTGTTTTGAGAATTACTTGTAAATTATTGTGTGCATACTTAACTGATAGCCTTCATTATGAGAAAGACCTTATTTAATAAAGTTACATGCAATTAAAAAATTAATTCTGATTTGAATAAAGTCTACTGATTAATACTATATCAATATAAAATTTCTAATTTTGATAATTATACTCACATTATATAAGATATTAATATTGGGGGAATTTGGGTGAAGAGTATATGGGAAGTCCTTGACTATTTTTTTGAAAATTTTTTATAAGCTGGAATTACTTGAAAATGAAACATCAAAATAAAGTTTTTAAATATTTAAAAAGGTAATTCACAGGGCTTGGCAATTTCTCCATTATTTGCACCCAGAAAAGGGGCTCCTACAGTCTCACTCTTTTGCTGACAACATGATGAAATCCACCATAAGTCAGATGAAATAATAAATGCAAAAGTCCTTGCTGAAGTAAACTGCTAAGGAAATGTTAGTGATCACTATAGTCACATATGGAGCTGCTTCTCTATAAATAAAGGGAGGAACAAGTCATTATAGTAAATTCTCCACCAGATAGTCTCCAAGCAGTTTACAAAATGCTTGGAAATTGCTGCCCTGGAAGTAGGACTCAGGGAGCTATTGAAAGGTTTTCAGCAAGGCAGCCAGGCAAGCATATAACTATAGCAATCCTTTGGATAGAGGAAGTGGAGGAGACTGGACTCAACAAATCCCACTAGGAGTTACTTTAATAATTGAGGAGTGGATGGTTGTCACTGAGTGGGCCTGGAAAGGAATAAACCAAGCTGAGAAGCATGTTGAAGAACTCTGTCTGGGCGGGACTAGCTTGGAGGTTGGGGTGGAAGGAGAAGAATGAGTCAGTGGTTACTTGAAGATGTCTCGCCAAGATGACTGGGGCAAATGCTTCTCAGTTACTGAGAGATGAAAAAAAAAAAAAAAAAAAAAAAAGGAAACACAATTCGTAGAGTTTGGGCCAAAAACGCAAGTGGCTCCAGAGGCCAGGCAGGTGCAAAAGGGGGAAGACAGGCCATGGGGGCCGTAAAAAACTGCAAGACTCATCTCTCTAAAGAGGGTGCCTCCCAAGGCCTGCCACAACTCAGCATCAGCAGTCCTTGCCATATGGGAATGCACTTGTGGTGTAAGAAGATCTTCCATTTCATCAAGAGAAGCCAGAAATTCAGATCTTATGTGAAATCTCTTGTCTTTTTAATGCTGGCTACAAATTTTAAAACATTTTAAAGCCTGGTGTCTGCCAGCCAAGCACATCTATGGGCCAGATCTGGCAGGCTGGCTATCAAGTTCAGACCTCTGACATAGAGAAAATGTCAAGCATCAAAGTTCACAAACTGTTAAGGTGATACATAGAGAGACAGTGACTGCAAAGGGATTCAGTACCTAAAATGCTACAGATGCAGCTTTGCCAGCAATCTGAGCCCTGAATGCCCCTACCCTTCAAGCCTGTATATGGATTTGAATTTATACAGTAAGTTTCATCTAATTCTCAAATGGTTAAATCACAAGAATTTGAGTGCTTACTGTGTGCTGAGTACACAGAAGTCAAGGAATTTAATCTAACTGGAGAAGGAAAAACATGCCCTCCTGAAACAACTTGAAGCAAATTATGAAACAATCTGGGAGGCTGCTTTCTTCACATTTAAGGTGTCAGAGGCACCTTAAATCCTGGTTTGTCGCCCACCCTCCCCCCATCACTTCCATTTAGCACCAGAAATGTGACTTCCTGGGCAGCGGTTACAAAGCTGCAGCCTCTCTTTGCCCAGGGGTATCTTTACCCCAGTGTGGGAGGGGAGTGAGCCGAGGTGGGGGTGCAAGGACGCGGCGGAGGAGGGAGGGATGGGAGTGGCCGGCGTGAATTCAGCCACAGTGCCTGTCAGGTTTTTCCGCCGCCGTCCCGTCGACGGGCGGGCACCGAAATAGAAAGTGTCAAAGATACGATGACAACGAGGATAAAACCAGGGCAGAGCGTTCCGAAAGTCCCATCCAGCGCGGTCCCCGCAGAACGCCAGCGCACCTCCTCCCGCCGCTTCAACGGGCCGGCTCGGCGGGGCAGGAAGCGGCGGCTGCGGTGCGGGTCCTGCGAGGAGCGCGCGATTTCCTCCCGGGCTGCGCAGTTATCTCTGGAGCCGCTGAACGGCTCTCGGGAGAACGCGTTCTCTCCCCCACCCCGTGCTCCTCAACCCACCCACCTACTTCCTCCGGCTCCACACACTCACAAGCGCCGAGCTGCCAAAAATTTCCACCCTCCGCCCCCCTCCCTAGCTAACTTCCTTCCAGCGTTTCCTGAGCTGGATGATCCTAGGATTTGTAAGACAGGAAAAAAAGGAAGGCGTGAGGGCGGGCAGGAGGGACAGGATGCTTGTTTTTCGCTCTACCAAAGCCGTCTGAAGGCGAGACCGCGGGCCCAGGGCGCAGGACCCGCCGCAGACCCCGGGCTGTCTCCTCGCCCCGCGTCCTCTCCAGGGCTCTCGGGAAGGCGGGGAGAGAGCGCGCCCTCCCTCCGAGGCGCAGGAGAAACGCCCGGAGACACCGCGGGAGCCTGTGAAAGTCCCTGGGACTCCCAGTGAGGAAGTGACACTCCCAGGCTAGCCGGCCCGCGGCTGCCAGTCTGCACGGCCTCGGCACGGCGGCCCCGGAGCGGCGCGGGGTGGATCTCAGGCTCCGCCGGCCCGCGCCCCGCGGGGTCCATGCGCAGGGTCCCCCGCCCGGCTCCTTCCGTCCAGTCCTCCGATGCGGCCCCCCAGAGCCGCGGGGCAGCCGGTGATCTAGCCCGGGAGCCAGTCTTACAGCGGTGCCAAGCAGAGGGGCGGCGGAGACGGAGGGGCAGCCTCTTTGGGACTAACTCATGAAGAACAAGGGTGCCAAGCAGAAGCTGAAACGAAAGGGAGCCGCCAGCGCGTTTGGCTGTGACCTGACGGAGTATCTGGAAAGCTCGGGACAGGATGGTAATGTGCCTTGCTTGGCCTTTCCCCCCTTCTTTTTGTTTGAGGGAGAGATGGACTGTCTTGGTTTGTGTTAGAATCGGTTCACAAGTTAATGTATTCCAGGCCTGTGCGCTCATTGCACTTTTTTTTTTTTTAAGAACATAAACTATTCTTAAGGTGCACAGGGCTGCCGTCCCGACGCGCAGAGGCAGCTGTGTCAATCCTTCCGTTGTTTCACATGAGCCGTTAATGGGTGGTACTGCCTCAAGTTTACCCGGCCACCTCTGGGGATGGGGGTGGAAGCCGCAGAGGTCCAAATCCTAAACTCTGTGTGTTGGAAGGGAGGGAGGAAAGGTGGACATGTGCGATGGTGATCAGTGGGCTTTCCTGGATACAGAATCATGACCGCCTTTGCTGTCCCCCCGGGCTCTCCAATTTCGTCTGCTCACATCTTTTTTTATTATTGCGTTAGAAGGCAGTTGGGGGTGGGGGGTGGGGGGTGGGGAAGGATCCTGGCTGAAGGAGTGGTTGCACAAACATTTCTGAATTTCTGACCTGATGCCAAATATATAGTACCTCCACCCCCATTCCACAACCCCCCCAAGACCTTTTCCCTCCTCTTGGCTTTCAGATTAACATTTGGTGTGTTAGACAAGAAGAGTGTTGTAAAAAGGTCAGAGGGCCTTGATTTTTAAATAGTTTAGGGTAAGTAGAGAAAAGGAAAACTCTGTTTTCAAGGTCAGATTGGGGGAAAAAATGTGGGGAGGGGGAATCCATTGGAGACAATTTAAACATTTGTTGGGGAAAGGGGAAAGAAAACACTATCTAGATTTCAATAACAGCGTTTGAGCTTAGAAGTGTTTAATCATAGGAAAGTTGGAAAATTGAGCATTAAATGACTCCTTTTGTAAGGTTGACTGGTTTTGCACTTACCCATGACAAAAAGGCCTTGTCTTTAGAAGCTTCAGTGAGAGGGAAAGTAGCCTGCTATATGGGCCATGTGTTTATACATAGATAGATATAACAAAGAGGAAAACATAAGGGCTGTGTAACTGTGCAGAATTATTCTGCCCCCAGGAAAGTAATCTCAAAAACTATTTGATTAGTCCATATCAAATATGCATTTCAAAAACAGTGCAATGCTTTTGTTTCACTTCCATTTTTTTGGGAGACTCAGCACCACCTAGTAATTTGCAGTGGTGTGATATTCCTGTGGTATTCTAGAGTTCAGTCTGCTGTGTCATTAGGACAAATGGCTTAGTATTTTAGAGCTTGGAGAACCATTTCAAAACTGACTCTTTTGAAATAGATACATAACTGAATGATTCATTGAATCCTCAGCAACCATCTGGAGAGGTAGATTTGAGATAAAAATCACTTGGTTTGAGTTTTTTTGGATGTGAGAGAACTCTATGCCTCTTAATCACCATTGTCAGAAGTTTACAATGAAATGTTTTCCTTCACCTGTTATTGTAGGGGCCTTCAAGTTAACCTCCAGGTACACTAGGAATGCTCCTGGGATGCCACCTTTCACCACGTGGGTGTTATTCTGGCCCCTCCCTCAAAGCTATGAGAGTTGCATGGGGCGCTTGCCAGCCCTGTTCATTCTTACAAACTAATAGACAATAGAATGAGCCAGAACCCCAGGGTTCTGTGAAGATGCCTCAAAGGCAGCCTTAGGCAGCTGTTCTTTCACCTGCTTTATATTTTGGGCTTCTGGATATGTTTCATTTTGACCAAAAAAAGAAAAGAAAGAAAGAAAGAAAGAAAGAAAGAAAGAAAGAAAGAAAGAAAAGAGACTACTGCTTAAAAGAATGGCAAACCAGTATCCAGTGCTCCCCACCCTGGGGAGGAGGAAAGGAAGCCCAGAGGGGTAAATTGGCCTGCCTAAGGTCATACAGTTGATCATGAGGGATCAGAGGGCCTTCACTGGCCTGTTAGGTTCCTCTGCCCTCTATGTCTAAGCCAACATTCTCTTCTAATGATATTTTCCCCCTAAATTGAAAGCAGACAGCCCTGCTACAGGATCAGCAAACTTCCAAGTTTGAGATGAGAGTTCAGTTTTGAAAGGAAAGGCAACTGACCCACTTAATGATCCACACACCGTTATTGTGCTACACAGAAATTACACATGCATAATAAGCTGCTTATGTAAATAAGAGTAATTAGAATTTATTTTTTCCCCACAGCTAAAACTAGTTGGATAGTTTTTTTTTTTTTTCCTGTGTTTGCTATAGTGTAGCATCAATAAACAAAGTCAGTGCTAATAGTTTTCTCTAAAGTAATGTTGCTTCTTTGTGGACTTTCTGAAACATGTATTGGTTCATAGACAAGGCCTGGACTCTGCTTCTGGGAGGAAAAGCTGAGCTGGGCACTGGCCCACTGCCCACCACCTTGGAAGATCAGCCCAGAATGCTGAGGGTGACAAGTCAGTGTGGTAACTGGGAGTCAGGGGGCTGGTGAAAGTCTCCCTGGACTGACCTCATGGTTACTGAATTTCAAAGGTCAAGGGTGGTGAAGTGGACCTGCATTGAGACAGGAAAAATAGATTCAGATCTGGGAGTACCAGGGGAGAAGGGAAGACCAGAGATGTAGGGAGGCAGAGAGCCTCTGTCCTTGGACAGGGAAGGAAAGCCCTGAGCTGGAGTGGAGGAGAAAGTGGATGACGATGAGCTAAGCTCAGGCCATCTAAACATAGGGAAGCTACATGCCTGAGTGGGAACTCTGGGCAGACAAGGGCTGAAGACAGAGAATGATGTCGTATGCTTCTGTAATTTGCTGAGGCTCAGCCCTGCTACTTTGAGTTGGACAAATCTGATAAGGCCGGGTGTGTGGTTTACAAATAGGTGTTCAGCTTAGGGCAGACATTGCTCAGGGCCAGTTGTCAACTTTAATCTTTGGGAAGCTGATGAGAAACAGAAACCGCTTCCTTAGAATCACACACACACACACACCCGTGTATACAGTTTTTGCAGGTATCTTCATAGACGCCAGTTTCAGACCCTGCTCTGATCACCCCTTGCTAGTTACACAGTGGGGCCTGATATGCAGGGCCAATTTTCCCCCTACTTTGACCACGTTTCTCTAGCCTGGTAAGAAGGGAGCACTAGGAATGTACACGCTCAGCCTGGTAAGAACACTCAAGAATGGCATGAAGTGGCTCCCGGCAGACTTGGCCAGAGCCTCTTTCACTTCCCCTCCAACACAGTGGCTGCAGCCCCCAACCCCTAGCTCTCCCCTGGGAACCAGCTAACTTTCTCTTCCTGTCTGGAATAGAGGGAGATCATCCCTTCCTTACTGCTGCTGCTGCTGAAAATAGTATAGCTTTTTTCTTTTCTTGACCACTGCATAAGAAGGCCCTTGCTTGCAGCTGTATAAGGGAAACCACATCATGTTGCTCCCTGTGGTTGGGAGGTTGTGGGTGAAGCTCTGCGAGGTGATAGTGTGCCCATGGTTGTTTCGTGCCTCTACTTTATACGCCAAGTGTTCGGGGTCTTCTAGTAGAGCTTGGAGATGGTTGGGGCCAGGAGCTAATAGACAATAGAGTGTTATAGGGAAAATCATCATCTTTCTCTGGGTTGGCTTGACTTTACTGACTGAGAATTTTCTTGCTCCTCTGAGCAATCTTTGTTCATTTTACCCGCTCCCTGGTAAAAAGTGATATCGAGCTTCCAAGATGAAAACAAGAAGGAGCAAGAGTTGTGCCAAAATGGGCTGGGCCACATGCAGCCTCTTCACTGCACAAACTGGGTCCAATTCATGCCCTTTTAGAAGTTTCTCATTCAAAACGTAGTAGAGACCACCATTGTCAGGGACATTTTGAAGCGAGCGTCTTCACCGCCTATTCCCAAGCTGTATTATGTGAAGCTACATTATTGTCTGAGTTGTGCCATTCACAGCAAGGTAGTCAGGAATCCATCTCATGAAGCCTGTAAGGACCAAACACGCCCATCTCGATTTACACGTGCAGGTGCTGCCCTACAGCCTCCACCAAAGCCCATGTAAGGAGCTGAGTCCCTAAGGGCTGAAGAAAAACTGTCCTCTGGAGAAAAATAAAATGGAAGCTGTACTTAAAAAATTAAAAGGTGATATTGCTTGCTCTGGCCCCATGGCTCTTGATAATGGCAACACATTAGAATTACCTGAGAGCTTTAAGAAAAAAATGCTGATGCTCAGACCCCTCTCAGAACAATGAAATCAGAATCTCTCCTAGAAGATGTGGATATGTAAGCAGCATTGTAATCCGTGCTCAGATTACAGACTGTTTTCACCTGGATAGGCAGCCTTAGCCATTCAGAAGGCACCTTCTGAATGTTTCATAAGAATTGTCAGCCTTTTCATTCCTAAACATTTTTTCCTATTTCTTACTACACTGAAAAAGTATACATTAACATATATATGACATATCTTTTATACATAATGTATATGTTTCATTTGAGGCATGACCGAGGGAGGGTTCATAACAAATAAATGCCCATTACAAATATGATTATAAGCATGATGAGAGTAAGCCCGGGTATTTCAAATAACAAGGATAAGGCAACGGGAACTTTTAGATGTGGCTCTTCTACATTTTGAGGCTAAATAATTCTCTCACTTTGTTTATCTATTTAACAAATATTTATGAAGGCACTGTGGTAGGTACTGTGGGGAAAAAAAGATAGGCTGCAGGCTCAAGAAAGTTATAGTCTAAGGGATATGAACAAACTTTCAGATCTATTAAGCTTTGAAGTTAGCTGTCAAAGCTGAAGGAAAAGCTGAAGAAGAAAATTAGAAAGCTTTGATCTCCAATTAAATAGACAAGATACTCAAACATCAACAGCAGCAAAGTCTTAGCAAAGAAGGTAAACAGTTTCTGTTTAAAATAAGATTTAACGTTGAATGGAGAACAAAGGCAGGGGTTTTCTCTTTGGCTTAGCTGCTTCCTTCTCAGCAGCTTGCCTGGCACATCATGATCACACTTCCCTGACTAATTCTTCATCCTTTGGGTCTCAGCTTTGGAAGATTCTGGAAACCTTCTCCGATCCTCCCAAGGCATGTGCCCCTACTGGGGAATAACCCCATTCAGAGTTTTGGAACCTTACTGCCTGGGATAGAATTCCAACTTTGCTTATTCCAAGCTGAGTGACCCTAGAGCCAGTTACTTACCCTCGCTCTCAGTGTCCCCACTCATGAAATGACGATAATAGGATTGATATGAAAATAAATGAGTTAATATGGGTGAAGCACTTAGCAGAGGGCAAGCACATGGTACACCATAAGTGTAGCTATTATCATGGCACGCTGAGTTTACCCTAGCATCCCCACCTACCATCCAGGACTGTGTGGATGTGGCTCCAATTAAATGAGTAAATGATATGATTAGATGGGGCTAATCCATCACCGAAATAAACAGGAAGCAGGTTGCTTGCCCTACTGAGTGGAGAAGCCAATTTATGCAGGGATTTCTCAGAGTCACTGTGGGGTGGATTATCCGTATACACTCAGGTCAACCTAAAACTAACGGGCCCTCAAGAGACCCAAGAAAGACAGCCACAGCCGGATGCAGTGGCTCATGCCTGTAATCCCAGCACTTTGGGAGGCTGAGGTGGGAGGATCACTTGAGGTCAGGAGATTGAG
This sequence comes from Cebus imitator, assembly GCF_001604975.1. Lineage (NCBI taxonomy): Eukaryota > Metazoa > Chordata > Mammalia > Primates > Cebidae > Cebus > Cebus imitator. Next base: position 187,887 of record NW_016108028.1, read on the forward strand.
ACAGCCTGACCAACATGAAGAAACCCTGTCTCTGCTAAAAATACAAAAAAGCTAGCCAAGTGTGGTGTAGGGCACCTGTAATCCCAGCTAGTTGGAAGGCTGAGGCAGGAGAAATCGCTTGAACCCAGGAGGTGGAGGTTGCAATGAGCCAAGATCGCACCATTGTACTCCAACCTGGGTGACAAAAAAAGAAAGAAAGACACAGCCACTGCTGAGTCCAGAAGAACTGAAGCAGAAGTCAGGTCCTGGATGAGGAGCTTGTGGAGTGAGAACAGAAACTTTGTGGGCTTGAGTATAGAGGGACATCCCCGCATTTGGGCTCCCAGAGTGAAACAGGAAGAACAGAAAAAGGAGAATTCGGCTTTAAACATGGAGCAAACTGACTGGCTAACTTGAGGCCGAGCTGTAACTTACTCTGTGTAGTCTGGAGATGACAACCCACACACAGAACAGAAACAGCCACTTCCACATGCCTCCCTTCTGCCCACTCTTTAGACCTCTGCCAAGAGCCCCTGGGCCACAGGGACAGCCTCACCCTTCCTCCTCCCCTGTCCACCCCCACTGGCTGCCACCCAGATGCCTTCCAGCTTCAGGAGGCCTAGGCATTGGGGCTGCTAAGGAAGCCCACTCCCTGTTGCCCCAGCCCTACCCTGGAGCTAAGAACCATCCATGGTGTGAGGGAGAGCTGAAGGCCTGCTCTTGGTGCTGGGACAGAGGGAAACATGTTGAAACTAGGAACACATTTTCCCATAGCTGATTCTGTGAGTGGTGGACAAACTTTCCAGTGCCATTAGAGCTGTAGTTTTTGATGCATTCGTTTTATCCTTCTCCCCCACTTAACCCATTAGGCATCTGTGGGCTAGCCTGGAAACCTTTTCTGTAGGGTAGGAGCAGGTGTGAGGGGAAACACACTCCAAATTCCAGAAGTTGATTGATCAAAACAGTTCTGAAGCACTTGCTGGGGAGTGTTTGTTACCAGGAATCACCTTACTGCAGAGAATTTCCTGGGCTTTTGTGGCTGTGAGTGAGGCTCTGCAGCAGTGCCTGGGGAAAGGGGATGGGGCTCTAAGTTCTAGGACTCTGGGCATAAGAACCATCACTGCCCTGCCACCTCCCTTGCCATTAGCTAAGTCTAGCTAAAGATTCTGGAACAAAGTAGTGATAGACTCTTCTAGTTGGAGCTACCCATTGCTCATTTCCTCCAGAACAGACCACACTCACACCAAGCCGCCTTTCCCACCCTGGCCTCTGGGTCTCAGGACTCCACTTCCTTCTAGTGCTTCCTTGAGACCAGTCTTGAGACCCAGGAACACAGAGTTAGCGTTCTTCGCATTCAGTGCTTGCTGTGGATTGAAGCCAATGTGACATTTTCCCACCAATCCCCAAGTTTCAAGTTATTTTTTCTTTTTTGCCTATGGGTACATGTCCCACCCAATTTCCTGAGCTGTTTTCCCCTATGCCCCAGCACAAATGCTACTCTTGAGTTGAACTGATCTTGGTATTTCTCCCCCAAGGGGCTGGCTTCAAGTACTGATTGAGTGAGTGCCACAGCCTGCTAGAACTTCAGGAGTCTGGATAGCATTCCTTGTCCCTCTAGTTTTTGCCTCAGTATACAATTTCAACTAAGGCTTTAAATTTAAAACCCCTGAAAACAAACAGGCTGACTGTAATTCAGAGGAGAATAAGTATTGGTACTAGATTGTTTTTCTAAGAGCAGATTTTGATAGAGAAAGATGAAAACATCAGCCTGCTAGATGGCTGAAAGGAAGAGGAGGAAGAGGAGGTCTCTTAGAGGAAGAGAAAGGACTTAGACATGAAGGCTGAGTCCCAAATCAGGCCTCGTTGTTATTTTCATTGGTAGTAAGAACTATTTATCTGTGTTGATTGCTTACTCTCTGCCAGTCACTTTACTCATGCAAAGTAATATTTCAATATCTTTAAGAATTAGGCATTTTAATCCCTATTTTACAAAAGAGGAAACTGAGTGATTTAACCAAGTGATGCCAAGATGATAGAGATGGGAAAGGCAGAACTGAAATAAAGATCTGTTGACTCCTGAGACCATGGTCTCAGGCATGAATCACATCTCCTAGGATAGCATATTTCATAATTTGGCATTAACAGTTTTGCCCCAACCTATGAAAGATGATTTTTTTCCCTTTGCTTTGTTTTTCCCCCAGCCTAAACCATGATGAGTCATAATAACAATGGCCATTTGAAAGCACTTTACCCTCTGCAAGGTGCATTTCACACACACAAATATCTAAACCTACCAGCTTTGAAGCCCAGCCAGACCCCATCTTTTCCTCCCAGGTCCCTTGCCCACTGCAGCCACATCTTCTTCGCTTCTTGGAATACTGACTGCCTTAGAGTCAGGGTACCCAATTTATTATGCATTCTACCTGTGTTTTGTTCTCTAACAATTTGTGTATGCAAATCGATCGTGAGTTCCCCTGAAGGCAGATATGGTAGCTCATGGTGGCTCTCTCGGGTGAGCCCCATGTGGGACTCGCAGCAGTTGACTCATTGAATCTACTTCCTCCTTCAGAAAACCAGTGTTCATGCCCTTGTAGGAAGCTCAGGACAAGGGACACCACTGATGTGCTGGATTATCAGGAACCTAATTGCTTAATGGTCCTCAGGGGTTCACAGCTACTGCCAAATAGAAACTGACTCAGGCTTTGCACAGAACTCCCCAGAAACACTGCCTTTTCCTAGTGCCTCACCAGTCATTCCTTGGTATGAACCACATTCTTGGCGAGGCCCCAGAACCAACTGAGTTTCTGGGATCGAGTCTCAGGCACTCTTTGTTCTTGTTTAAGCTTGGTTGATGCATACCAGGCCCTGGTACCACGCCCATGGCCTGATGCTGGCCTAGAATGCCTTGCAGGCCCCCTTCCCACCACCACTGGAAGGGGGTGTTTCCTCCCCCAAAAGCAAACATATACCAGCTCTCACTGTTATGAACACTAGAAAACAGCTTGACATGGAAGCTGGGATTCTGACAAACCATAAATAAATCTATAGCTATGTGAAGGCAATTGAGCTAATTTGCGTGATTATGCATATTTCTTTCCCCAGCTCTTTTCATGTGTTTGTTTGTTTTTTGTTTTTTGAGATGGAGTCTCACACTGTAGTTCACACTGGAGTAAAATGGCTTGATCTTGCACTGCAACCTCCACCTCCCGGGTTCAAGCAGCTCTCTTGCCTCAGCCTCCCAGGTAGCTGGGATTGCAGGTACCCGCCACTGTGGCCAGCTAATTTTTTGTATTTTTAGTAGAGACGGGGTTTCACTATGCTAACCAGGCTGGTCTCGAACTCCTGACCTCGTGATTTGCCTGTCTCAGCCTCCCAAAGTGCTGGGATTGCAGGCATGAGCCACTGCACCTGGCCTCTTTTCATGTTTTTAGTAAGAACCTATCTGGAGTGGGACTTTCAATTCAAGGCAACAAGTATGTAATAGAATTCTAAGGTGCCGGACACTGTTGAGTTTACAGTGATGCTCTCAAGTTGCTTTTGACCTAAAGTATTCAAAGAGGGAAAACAACTAAAAGAAGTACAAAGAAGAATGGAATGAGGGCTGTAGAAGATGAGCACGCAAGGGGACATGCACATGTGAGGCAGCTGAGAGAGAAAGAACCATCAGACAGAGTGGGGGGGTTTCACCAGGGGAAAAATCAATAAAACTGTAAAACCAATATCATCTGACTGAGTTATGACAGAGCTATGAGAGGATAGGGTGGTTGATCTCTAGGAGCAGGAAACCACAGGGTTTTGCCTGACACTTAGTAAAGTAAAACACTTAGGTTCCACTTGGAATCGCTCACACCTTTCTGCACCCTGGGGAAGAAGAGGCCTAAAATCTGGGAAAGGTAGTTGACGGTACTTAGAGTGGTGAGGCTGAGACTGGCTGGGGTGACAGAAGCCTGCCTTCAGCTGCAGGAGAGTGAACCTACCCTCAGGAGAGGGCAAACCAGCTGATAATAACAAGAGTGGCCTTTGATTTGGCTTATCATGGCTTTGTCTGTCCCCTGCCCAAGCACAGAAGAATGGGGGATTCTGTTAAAATTAACTGGGCGTGTTGGTGGGCACCTGTAATCCCAGCTACTTGGGAGGCTGAGGCAAAAGAATTGCTTGAACCCCAGAGGCAGAGATTGCAGTGAGCCGAGATCGTGCCACCGCACTCCAGTCTGGATGACAGAGTGAGACTTTATCTCAAAAAAAAAAAAAAAAAAAAAAAAGATAAAACTTTTTAAAATGTGGGGAAAGTTCTGTTTTGTCCATGTTTTATAAATGAGGACCAACTCAGAGAGGTTAAGTAACTTGCTTCATGTCACCCAGTCAGGAAGCAGGAGAAGCAAGACTCCAGTTGTGTCTGTCCAACATTAAATTCTCCTTCCATGGTTTTGTCTGCTCTCCACCTAACCAGACACAGCTATGCTAGCAGTAAAACAGGTCTGATATGCAGAGCTCCATTTTGCCATGCATTGCCAAGGTGATAAGTTCAGTAGGATTTAGTTAGACTTAATAAAACTTCTGGCAATTGAGTTCCCATCCCCAGTTTTTCCAAGTAAAACACTTAGGTTCCAAATACCAGGATTCTAAACAGAGAGCATGCCCTGTTACCATAAGTAGCCCCTTCCACCACTTCTTTTCCATCTGTTTCCTGCATGCTGAGTATTATTGGGAAACAATGATGTCAATTCTTCCATATAAATCTACACCTCCCTGCCGGCCCCTCCCCTACAATGCATATTTTTGTTCCTCTTTCTGGCTTTTGTCTTGCTGTTCTGTTAAGGACTCATGCTTTAGGCGACAATTGTTGGCTTTCTTTTTAATGAGTTTTAGCTATTTAAGCTTTATCATGGCCTTCAAAGTGCACATGCTTTTGGGGGCCTATATTTGTTAAATCCTTTGTTTGGCTAGTAGCTAGAATATGAGCTTGTGCTAATGGAGAAGAGCCATTTTGCTTTCTGGAAAAGCAAAGCCAAATGTAGGTCTCTGAATCAAGATCAGAGCTGAGGACAGAAACACAATGCTTGGGTTGGGGGCCCTCTGGGGCTGCATTAAAGCTGTAGCTGACCTGGGCACAGAGCCTATAGCTGAAGCCCAAGAGAATATCCCCTTAAGTAATCTGTAAAGGTCCTGCTTTCCTGCCTCCTAAACCTGACTTCTAAATAGGGTATGGTTTCCTCAGTTCTCCTTTCTTTAGTACCTTTAAAGACAATTTAGTTTCAGATAGAAAGGAGGGGTAGTTCCCTGGGTACAGAATGAGTTTTGAATTCCTAGTCCAAGAATTCTGGACCTCTCCTGTTAATCCTTGGACAGCATTTCTCAAACTTGGCATGAGAAAGACTAAAAATGTAGTTCTTACTTTCAAATTTTAATTTTAAAATTAAATATTAGTCAAATTTAGTATACAACTAGAGATACTCTTTAAATCACATTTTGGACTCCTTGAGACAAAACAGACATCTAATAAAAGTTTTCCAACGGGGCTGGGCACAGTGGCTCAGGCCTTTGATCCCAGCACTTTGGGAGGCAAGGTGGGTGGATCACTTAAGGTCAGGAATTCAAGATCAGCCTGGCCAACATAGTGAAATCCCATTTCTACTAAAAAAATAAATACAAAAATTAGGCAGGTGTGGTGGCGTGCACCTATATCCCAGCTACACAGGAGGTTGAGGCAGGAGAATTGCTTGAGCCTGGGAGACAGAGGTTGCAGTGAGCTGAGATCTGGCCATTGCACTTCAGCCTGGGTGACAGTGCGAGACTCCATCTCAAAAAAAAAGATTTTCAAATGGGTATTTGCATAGGTTGTTCAGTGTCCGGGTCCATGGAGAGCATGTGATTCTACCGAATGGGTTCCATAGTTTAAAACAAGCTATAAAGTGCCGCTGGAAGTCAGGATTCTGAGATCTGGTTCCTCAAGGATTTTACTTTTGTTGGTCTGAGGTGGGAAATCTGCATTTTAAAGATGAGCTCCAGGTGAACTCATATCCTTGGCCTACTGATCTCGCTTTGAGAAACACTGACTTAGCACATGGAAAGCAGCAGCTAAGTGAAATGATATGATTTTTATTTTCTTCATTATACTTTTATATTGCCCAACATTTCAACAGTGAAGATACATTTTTATCTCTTAAATCAGAAAGAAAAGAATTCTAAAATTATTGTAGGAATAGTGTGTCTTGAGTCAATGGCTTTTTTATAAACACCCTTTGTTTCAATCCTTATTTTTAGTAAAAAAAAGAAAAAAAAGAAAAAGAAGTCTTAGGTTTTTTTCCTCCCTTAATAGATACAGTATAGTGAAGCCAATTAATTTTTCCTCTGAGATGCAGTGTAGCAGGGTGGTTGAGCATATGGTTTATTTGCTGATAGACTACCATGGTTCAAATTCCAGCTCTACCACATGCTAGGTTTGTGACCATGAACAAGCTTACCAAACCTGTGTATGCCTCAGTTTCCTTATCTGTAAAGTGGAGATTAGGATGATAATGGTACCTACCACATAGAGTCAATATGAGCATTAAAGGAACTAGCGTACTGTTTGGAATTTAGCAAACCTTCCACACATGTTAACCACAGTTATCATTCCCCTGATGATTGGAAATCTTATCCTGTTTCAACTTCATTACTAAAAGTGTGATTCCTGGGTTATGCTACAGATGTGGAAGCTGAGAAAGCTGAGAACAAATGTTCCAAGGCCCCCATCTCTCCCTAGGGGCTACTTTCTTTAAGAAATTCTCTTATATACACACAATTATTTATTTCTCTTTGTTCGATGCATAAAAAATGCTAGTTTTAAGATTCTAATCTGTTGATAAATATATCTGGGGTGGGAATGTGGCAAACTTTCTAAGTTTTATATGTTTTTAGAAATTAGGAAAAGAAAATAATCTAAAAATAATTCCTCTTTCCTTATAAAGGTTATGGTAAAAGGCTATAATCACAGTGACAGCCATCCAGCCTGCTAGTTTCCATCCGTATTTCAGGAGTGTTATACATCTGGCAATCAAGCCTGTTTCCATCGTTGATGGAACAATGTAAGTCCTGGGTTTTTGCTGGGCCATGTGACATCTCACATATGCCTATTTATTTGCCCCAAAACTGCATTTTGGAAGTTGACAGAATGAGGGAAATCTGGCTTGAGAGTGAATCCAAGTATGAATTAACTGTAAAAAAAAATTTTTTTTAATGCTCAATCTTAGGCTATAGGAACAGCAGCAGAGCAAGGGATCCATCCCACACTCTTCAGGACTGGAGTCACACATGGAGTGTTGTCTTTACTCTGGAGCTGCATTTTAACCTGGAAGCTTGTACACAGAATTATATTTAGGAAGGTGATCAGAAGAGTGAAGGATTGTAAAATGCTACAGATGACAAATGAAATTGCTGAAAATGTTTATTACACACAAGTAAAAGCTGCTTCCTTTGCAGACATGACCATGCTGGCCTCTCTGGGTTGCTGTGTTTGTTGTTCCTTGTCTTAGTTTCCTATTGCTCCCAAAACAAATTACCACAAACTTCATGGCTTAAAACAATACAAATCTATTTTCCTACAGCTTTTGTAAGTTAGAAGTCCAACACAGCTGTCACTAAAGTCAATGTGCAAGGTGTATTTCTGGAGGCTCTAGGGAAGAATCAATTTCCTTGCCTTTTCCAGCTTCCAGAAACCACCCACATTCCTTGGCTCCTGGCACCTTCCTCCTTCCATCTTCAAAGCTAGCCATATCACATCTCTTCCACCATTTGTCCAGTCATGTCTCTCTCTTCCCACAGCTGGGAAAGCTTCTCTACTTTCAAGGACTCATGTGATCAGATGAAGCCTACTTGTATAATCCAGGATACTATCCCCATCTCAAGGTTCTTAACCTAATCACATCCATAAAGTCCCTTTGTATAGAAGGTAACATATTCACAGGTCCCAGGGATTATGGCATGAACATCTTTAAAGGGCATTATACTGCCTACTGCTCTCCAGAAAGGTAAGCAGTATGTAAAAACAAACAAACAAAAAAAACGCTCCTCAGTCTTAGCGTGTAGGAACAGCAGCAGAGCATACAGATCAAAGGATCCATCCTGTACTCTTCGGGACCGGAGTCACACACGGAGCATTGTCTTTATTCTGGAGCTGCATTTTAACATGGAAGCTTGTACTGGGCAAATTGGACAAATTGTCCATACTTAATGACCTTTGAAATCTTCCCTAGTTCCTAAATGTGGTCATTATATGATTTAAAAAATCATTACATGACTTTTTTTTTTTTTAAATTTTAGGCAGGGTCTTACTTTGTCACCCAGGCTGGACTGCAGTGGTGCAGTCTTGGCTCACTGCAGTCTTGATTTCCTGGACTCAAGTGATCTTCCTGCCTCATCCCCCCAGGAAGCTGGGATTACAGGCACACACCCCGATACCCAGCTAATTTTTGTATTTTTTTGTAAAGACGAGATTTCACCATGTTGCCGAGGCTGGTCTCAAACTCCTGGACCCAAGAATTCCACCTACCTACCTTGGCCATTGTGCCCAGCCACTTATATTATTTTAATCCAGTTTAGTACACTGTTAGTAATGCTCCCTAAATTCCATTTCCAACTCCTTGAAACAAAATAAACAAACAGAAAGCCCTGTATGTCATGGTTTGTGAAGAATATGTCATTCTACTAAATGAGTCTCTAGTTGTAGACTGCAAGTGTAAAGTTCTGCTGGTCTGGCAGTAATATGTGTTCAGCCCTGTTGACTGCTGAGGGAGCCACAGAAGTGCTAGAATCACAGCTTCCATCAATCGAGAACTTGCCTCTTGCCAGGCCCTGTACAAATGTTAACTCATGTGTCTCTGCAAACAGCCCTAGGAGGCAGGGATTGTTAATGTCTCTATTTTTCAGAGAAGAAAATAGATGTTGGGTGCACTGGCTCATACCAGTATTCCCAGCACTTTGGGAGGTTAAGGCAGGAGAATTGTTTGAACTCATGAGTTCAAGATGAGCCTGGATAATATGGCAAAACTCTGTCTCTACAAAAAACTACATAAAAAAATACAAAAATTAGCCAGGCATGGTGGTGCAGGGCTGTGGTCCCAGCTACTTGAGAGGCTGAGGTGGGAGGATTGCTTGAGTCCAGGAGGTCGAAGCTGCAGTGAGCTGTGATAGTGCCACTGCACTCCAGCCTGGGTGACAGAGTGAGACTCTGTCTCAAAGAAAAACTATCCCCCCCCACCCCCACCCCACCACCAGCATGGAAAAGTTGTCTTCCACGAAACCAGTCCTTGGTGCCAAAAAGGTTGGGAACCACTGTCTTAGACAACCATCATTTAGCAAGAGCACTTTGAGTTAGGTAATGCTGTTGTAAATGCTCACATGCCTCGGAAGATTAAAGGCACTATCAACTGTTTTTTTAAATCTCAGTTCTCAAAAAAGAAAACAAAATAAAACAGAATCTCAGAGAAGTGAGGTGTTGTGCCCAAAACCACATAGCTGTTACTTGGCAATGCTAGGCTTCAATCGAAGTCCTCTCTCAGTCCATTACACTACGTGGTTCCTTTCTGAACTATCCTCCCGTCAAGCTGACCAGCATTCACCGAAGAAGCAGCTAGAGAACAATAGATCACATCGGGTAATTGCATGCCTCGGCCACACAGGGAGCCCAGGCTCAGTCTTTCAGGGGTCAAAAGAGAAAACCGGTTAGGGACTTGGCCTGCAAGAGCTTCCAGGAGAGCAGCCAGAGATGACACAAGAACATTCTGTGGTCACCCAGTGGTGTGCAAGAAAGGAGATCCAGAATCCAGGACACATTCTTAACCAAGTGGTTCACCCTCTAGGGAGTTCTTATCTTGGTAATATGGCTTAGACTGTGGGCCCCCAAATCTCAGGCTGCAAACAGGTTTGGTCCCTGGTCCTTTAGGAACCAGGCTGCAAAGTGGGAGGTGAGCGACAGGCAAGGGAGCATCACTGCCTGAACTCTGCTTCCTGTCAGATCAGTGGCATTTCTCAAAGGAGCGCAAACTGTATTGTGAACTGCGCACAAGGGATTTCAGTTGCAGGCTCCTTATAAGAATCTAACGAATGCCTGATGATCTGAGGTGGAAATGTTTGATCCCAAAACCATCCCCCCTGCCCTACCACCACCATGGAAAAGTTGTCTTCCATGAAACCAGTCCCTGGTGCCAAAAAGGTTGGGGACCACTGGTTTAGACAGCCACCTTTTAGCAAGAGCACTTTGAGTTAGGGAATGCTGTTGTAAATACTCACATGCCTGGGAAAATTAAAGGCACCATCAACAGTTTTTTCAATCTCAGCGGGAATTCGTCTAATCAACTTCCTTTTTCCCAACCCTAAATTGGAATTAACTGAATAAGTAGGCTTTTTTAAAGGGGAAGAGACAACTTTGAAGGATAGACCTGCAGATGAAGTGGGTGGGCTGGTGGGGTGCTAACCTCCAATGAGGTAGAAAGTGGTCAATGAAGAGCACAGAAGTGATAGCCTATATGCTCCTCTGTCGGCCTCCAGCTCCCCATCACTCCTGTCCATTTCAATGGCAGTAGATCCCCAGTTGACCAGTTGTCTCCCTTCCCGGTGTTTCTGTCCTACAGTAGACCTCTGTTACCTCCCACCTACAACTGCTGTCGTAGTTGTCTAAGTTGCCTCCTCCCTTGAGTAAAAAGAAAATGAGCTCCTTGGAGACTGGCCACCCAACCTCTGTTCATCTGTGTATTAGGTGTCTGCAGGGCTGGTTCGTTTCTAGAGGCTCTAAGGGAGAGTCCTGCCGTTTCCACCTTCTAGAGGCCTTCCTTATTCCTTGACTCATGTCACCTTTGCTCTTCTGCCTCCATCTTCGAGTTGTCTTCCTCTGTCTGATCGCCTGCCTCTCTCTTATGAAGGCCCTGTGATTACATTAGGACCACTCAGACAATCCAAAATAATCTTCCCATCTCAAGATCTTTAATTTGATAACATCTGCAGAATCCCTTTTGCCATAAAAGGCAACAATCACAGATTCTAGGAATAAGGATGTGGACCTCTTTGCTGGGACATTACTCAGCAAACCACAATTTGTTTTCCCATTGCACATGGTTGGCTTAGTAGATAGCATTCCTTTAAGTGAAAAGAATAGAGTGGTGATTATGGGAGTGGAGGAAGAGATGGATATCAGATGCCACCATCTGCTAAGCACTTACCAGGCATTGGGTCCGCTGGGACACTGGGAGGAACAGGTATTATCTGTCCTGGGGAGGGGATATGGGAGAGAGGGTCACAGTCCCATGCGGGAGATGGACATATCCTCAACTCATTATCACACACACCACAGTAGGAAGTAAATGACATCAATTCTGACTCAGAGGAGTGGGATTTTAAAAGATGAGTGGAATCTGAGTAGTTTCTGCCTGAAGGGAAAATATTCCAGACAGAGGTAACAACATAAATCAAGGTAGAGCAGTAAAAATGGTATGCCAGGATCAACATTCTCAAAAGGGAACAAAGGTGACAGGACCTATCTGCCTGAACTATGTTTACAGGAACAAATGGCTAGTTGAGTGACCATTCTAAATCTTCCAGGAAAAAGACAGTGGTGAAGAAAATGTGTCCGCTTAAATTCCAGACTGATAAATGAAGGGGAATCTCATAAGAGCCACATTTAAAACCAGCTTGTCCTTTTTGTTATTTTTGTTGTGGCTGTTGAGAAAAAACTGGCCCTCTGTCAGGGAATAAACTTATTTCAAGAGGAGAGAAAATGAGGTACCTGGGGCAACTGTAAACCAGAGTTTCATAGTTGACCCATTTATTTATAATTTTAGGAAATTTCATCTCACTCTGTCCCAGGGATGATAACCAGAAGAATGTTTACTGTTTCAAATCCAAGTTTTATTTGAGGTGAAAAACTTTGTAATGTTCCTTCTCACCTGCTTCCTGGTCACGCTTCTATTCCATCCCATCTCTTTTTCTTCCAGCCTTCTCTTCATCTTTGTCATTCCTCCAGTTTGAGAAATGGCAGAGCAGATAACAGATCTTCCATCCTTGCCAACTCTACTCCAAGGTAGCTTCAAGCTCCGCCCTCTATGCTCCCGTTCCGCTAAGATGGCTGTTCTCACCTCAGAGCAGTGTCCTCTCCCCCACCTCCCCACCCCGACCTCCACATCTCCCAGGAGACCTCCGAGTCCCTTGGAGGTGGGCCTTTCAGTCCAGTGCCCACATTGTACCTACAAGATTCCAGAACTCCAAGAGCAGAGAATACTGGGTTGGGGCAAAAGTAATTGCAATTTTTGCCATGATGGCAAAATAATTCAGCCATTGCTTCTGCAGCTGGTAGGTGCTCAAACCATTTTTGTCTTGAGTGCCTGAAAAGCTGAGCCCAGAAGGGAGTGGGACTGGGCTGATGGTCAGCCACAGCCTGAGGCCGTTCCTAGCCTTGTGTTCCCTCAAGACAGAAATCATCTCCAGTACCCCTCACGGAGCAGCTCCTCTGGCAACACTTTGCCATGACTCCCTTGACGCCGGAGTGGGATGTCAGGCATCATGAAAAACAATGCAAGATGTGATTTAATAAGGAGTAAACACCTGCCACAGGTACATGCTGTCTTCTTCTCTTGTAATTTTAGGAAATTTATAAAATAATATTATAATAAAAAAATAAAATAGCAAAAGTAATTGTTTAAAAAGAAAACCAACAATATGATTTATAAAGTCCCTTCCCACAGCCTTGCAGCCCTGTGTGTCAGTTATCAGTCTAGGGAGATTCATCTAGTGCGGTATGGTAGAGCTTTCCCCAAAGATGGAAACGTGCTGAATCTGTGCTGCCCAGTGTGCAGCCACTAGCAACACGTGTCTGTTGAGCACTTGAATGTGACTGGTGCTACCCAGGAACTGAAATTTTAATTTTAATTAATTTAAATGTCCTTGGCACATGTGGCTAGTGGCAGTTACTCTGGATAGCACAGAGACCTTTCTCTGTGTGTTTACTAAAAATTCACATGGAGATTAATATTCTTTGTTCTTTTCCCTCAAAAATAAAGTTATATCATACACATATTCTGAAATATGCCATTTTTCAAGTGAGAATAGACCTTGGAGAGCTATCTATTTCTTTCTTTTTAATCACTGGATGGGATTCTACTGAATGGATGGTTTCTAAAGTATTAATTATTTTTAAAATAAGATATGACATTCTTGTGGTTTAAAATGTAAAAGACTCTAAAGAGTATAGCAAAAAATTTCCCTTCCATCCCTGACTCCAGCTTCTCTGTTCCTCTCCCCAGAAGCAAATAGTGTTAATTTTCTTGGAAATCCTTTCAAACATATTTTGTATATATACAATCAAATATACATACTTTTTACTTTAAAAATCATAATTTATTTTACCATTTCTCTGTGTATGGCACTTTCTCTTTTTACAAGTTCCTGTAAGACTTCTCTTATTATCTAAATATTGATGACTTATCTATTGAATATATGAGCCATGTATCATTTTCATTGATAATTTCTATTATCTATAATTTGTTAAGTGTCAATAATGGCTCCTCTTTGCTGAAGGAATGAGGGTAGAATTTGCTAGCCCACATACTTCTAATTTTAGTTTAAACTTGTTTTCCAGTATTCGTGAGGGATTTTGTCTGGTCAATTGATATTCTGTCAGCTGGACAGCTGGAGTTTAGGCCCTGGGGTAAAGCTGAGGCTGAGAGCAGGGAAGATTTAAAAGCTGTCTGGCCCACAAACTGGCATATCCATGCATCTTGGTCAACAGCGGTTATCCAGGCCAACCTGCCACAGATCACAGAGACCCAGGAAGAGTGGCAAAAGCAGGTGAAACAGAGGTGGCAGCCTAAACTGAAAATGTATCCTGAAGTTGAGTATCTACATATTTCCAGATACAGTACCCAGAGTATATCTTAAGGTAAGATCAGAAAAACATTTATACTCATAGGTTCTTATAGTGGGCAAAAGGAGACTGTCTTGACAAGAGCTTGTCAGCAGTGGCACTCACTAAATCCATCAATGGCTTTCCAATGGGTGCAAGGCAAACACCAACTCCATCAACACCAACAAGGTTTACCACCTTGACACGCAGACACCTGCTTCCCCTGCAGCCTCAATGGACACATCTCCCAACCAGAGCATTATCCCTGGTCACACTGTATTTCTCACGGTTCCTCAAAAGTGCCGTGCTGCTCTTGCCTCCAAGTTTTTGTACATCCTTCTTCCTCTGTGTGGAACACTCTCCCCAACTCTCTTTTTAGCCTCACCTTTGGCCTTGCCAACTCCAACCCATCTTTTGGACCTCAGCTCAGATGTCTCATCCTTCAGGATGCCTTTCCTGGTCCTCCAGAGAAACCGTTAGGTGTCCTTGGTGTGTGTTCTCATTTCATCCTGTACTTCACCAATGCTGCTCTTATCATCCTTACCCCCACCCCCTCCCTGCCTCATCCTAGACTCTGGATGATCCTGGGTCTTCTCTGTGAGAGTCAGGAAGTGTATCTTCTGGTGTTTATCATTTTATTGCCAGTGCCTAGCATAATGTTAGTAAGTATGTGTTGACTGAGTGGCTGGGTCCAGAGAAGGGCAATGCTGTCTTAGGATTGCCTGGTGGTGAGGTCAGGGTGGAGGAGTGTGTTCTGTATGAGTGTTTTGCACAAATGTGTCTCTGTCCGTCCAATGTGGAGACTGTGGAGGTGGAGAAGGGACCCACTGGTGGAGGCCAGAGTTGTCTTCATTCTGCAGATAATCATCTTCTGATCTTAGGCAAATCATCATACTCTCTGCTTCTCTATTTCTTCTTCTAAAAGGGGGCTGAGAATTAGGTGAGATAATATAAGCAAAAGGACTTTTAAAATAGAATATGAATACTATGATTATCCTGAGGTTTAGGCACTTGTGTTCAGGAAGAGCTAATGGCCCCAGAGCCTGTATTTACTGATAGGCTATGAATGAATGGGCCCTTGTAAACATCCCTCACTGCCATATTGGAAGGCAATTGGGAGAGCTATTTTCCTGACATAACCCTCCCCCCACCGTTGTGCCTCCCCAGAGCCCTGACAGCTTCAGCCATCTGCTACCAGCAGAAGTCCTTCAGGGCCTTCTAGTACATTATCCAGGTGCATAGCTGGGGATCCCCATGGGACCCTCTTTCGTGCAATGCCAAGGTAAACACAGAGATAAATGAACTTGGAGCTAACAAGTCATTTTAGAGGTGAGAGGATCTTAGAAAATCTCTATCCAAACTTGTTATTTAACATGCAGAGAACCTGAGGCCCTGGGTGAGTAAGTTGCCTGAAAAGTTGCAGCTTGCTCATCACATTTCTGGCTGGCTGTTTGTGTCGGTTAGAAATCACAGGCCAGTGTGCTTCTCAGGACCAGCCAGCATCGAGGACCTCTGAGAGACTGGGTGGAGGATAAGTTGATGGTGCTTTTAGAAGAGATGACTTCCAAAAGTAAGACTACCTCACAGCTTATGAAAAATATCATTTATTATACAACTAGTTACCAGGATGACATATATTTAACATCATAGAAAGATGTTCAAGAACATATTAAGTTTAAAAGTTTACAAAACAGCATGTATGCTGTAATTCCATTTGAATATATATATATATAAAAAGTGGAGGAAAACACTCAAAAACATTAGCAAGAGCTTTCTCTGGTTGGATGCTTTTCTCTTCTGTGTATACTGCTGTTACTGTGTTGTCTGAATTGCTTTTTGTAACAACATGTTTATACTTTGAAAAACGAACAAGGTTATTTTCATTTTATAAAACATATATATTCCCTAAATTATTTCAACTTTCTTGTACTTTGATTTCATTTTTATCAAAGAAATGTTATTATCTGCAACGTGCTCTTCTTAGTGAGGCCCCCAACTATGACAAGGCCAAAACCAATTTTGAACTTCAATAAAAAATAATTCAATTGCCATTTGACATTACAAAGTCATCCCCTCTGAACTTAGCTGCAGAGCACAGATCACCTTCTAGTGAACTTGCCAAATTCAAGTTATGATTCTGCCAAGGAAAAGACAAGACCCGGCCTGTGATGACTCTGCAAAGGCCCAGCTTCCCGCCTGCCACCCACTGAGGCCTCGCTAAGACATCAGCCTGACCCACAGTCCTTATGGGCACTGCTTGGGACTTGGGGTAAAGCAGCCTTACAAACCTTTGGTGGTGCATGCTCAACTCTCTGTTGTGTAGAGATAAAGATCTTTGGTTTGGTGCAAAAGGGTGGCTAGCTGCTGCCGTGGATGCTGGCCAGCAGCTGACAATAGTAAGAGGCTTGCACAATACAAACAGAGAATGTGAAACAAATTTTATTTGGTTTGTAAAAGTGAGGTCCAAGTTAATAGAAGGATAGAGAACTTGCCAAAATGTCGGGGTGGGGAAGAAAGAGAGTAACCCTTAGATAGCACATCACAGAGTATTCTTATAAATCACCTCATTTGTTCTTCAAAATACTACGAAGTTGTGATGCAGGTAATTATTACACACGCTGTATAATGAGGGCACTGATATTCCTCAGGGACACTATGCTGGTAACACCAAATCTGTGGCCTTTACTACTACCTCCCTAGGATGCAAGATCTATGTACACAGCATGTCTGCTTAAAGCTCTGGATGGGAATCAGAGCTATGTATTAGTCAGGTGACCTTGTAGCATTATCTTCATCTTTCTGAGCCTCAGCTTCCTCATCTGTAAAATGGGGTCAAAATACCTGTCTAGCTTGTGTTGTGGAGTGGGGATCTAACAAGATAATGGGTGCAAAAGTAGTTTGCTTTGAAAATAGTGGGTTGTTAAAGGAATATAAAGTATGATCAATCTCCCAGTGCAGTACTGAGGGATATAGGTTGAGAATAACCTTCTCTAAACAGAACTGTTGTTTTAGAACTGGATAAACTTGATAGAGCCTACAAAAATCTAACAACCCCCGCTATTTCCCTAGGAAGCCAAACCTATTTTCACACCCCTGTCCTATGTAGGGTACACTCAGCTCTGAAGATAGGTGATCAGGTTGCTGAAGTGAGCTTGAGTTGAGGGATCTTGGTGAAATAGTTGCTGTGGGGCCCATACTTTCATCTTAAGAAATTGTGTTTGCCTGCTTATTTTAAAGGATGGTTAAGTACAAAAACCTCAAGTCTGTGCTATGCTTGAGAGGCCTGAAGGGAAAGCTCTAGGGTTCCCCATCCTGCTTCAGCCAGAGAACTCTGCTTCTTTAGTGCTGTTTTATGCTGTGGGGTGAAATTTATCTAAACAAAGCACTTCATGCTTTAAAAAAAATAAGTTGAAAATCACTGCTGCTTGAATCTGCAAATCAGCAAAACTGCTTTTGTGCTGCAGGTCACCCACCCAGCCAACCATTTATCCCCCATGTCCCGCCTGTCTTTTCTCTGCCTGACCTCACTAATACCTGCTTTCTGTGATCAGGCTTACTCCAGAACCTTTCCTCTGGGCAGTCCAGGTGTTTGGTTTTGCATAAGGTATTTTGTAAATAGCCTGCAGAATACATATGCAAATTCATGTGTATTTTTGTTTGATAAAAAATGCTCAGCACTAATACATAATGTGATGTTTTATGTTTTGTATGTATGTCACGTTTTCATTTTCAATAGAAATAGTAAAGAAATAAGGCAGAATTGAAGGGCTGGTATTAATTCCACTTAATACCAGCATTTCTATGAATAGTTCTCAGCCTTCCTGCCACTATGGGTATAAATATTTTTCATTCGAATGCTAGCAACACAGAATAATTCCTAGCGCTACAGATATATCCCGATTATTGTAGAAGGAAAGGGAAGAAAGAAGAAATGAGAGGGAAAAAGAAAGGAAGGAGCATAGGAAGAATGGAATTAGAAGCCGGTACAGAAAAGTACGAGGTAATTTAGAATTTTTGAAGTAGTTGACTAAGTGGAAGTACTACTGTGACATGGGGTAAGATTCTTCCCTTAGCCTCAGTTTGCTTATCTGGAAGCTGAGGAATATGGTGATAAAAATATTTGCTTTGCTAGACCTAAAAGAGATGTTGTGATGACCAGCTGAATTAGTGAATAGGAAAGGGACTTTTAGTTAAAGAGGGAATTGCTGTTCTTTCAGTTGAAGAGTCTTGTCAATTTTTTCATGGTTTTTGAACAGATGATCTGAATGATTAGGATCTTTCCCTTGCTCTATTTAATTTTGGAGCACCACCCAGGGTCTCTACAAAAATTTTTTTACATTAGCTGGGCGTGGTGGCTCATGCCTGTAGTCCCCAGCTACTCAGGAGGCTGAGATGGGAGAACTGCTTGAGCCCAGGAGGTCAAGGCTGCAGTGAGCTATGATCACACTCCTGCACCCCAGCCTGGGTGAAAGAGCAAGACCCTGTCTCAATGAACAAAGACATCCAGCAGTTTCTACAAAGTTTTCAAATGCTAGGTCTAATGGTTTTTCACTGGGTGACTTTCAGAATCTATGTAAGTTATCTGAATTTGAACTCTTGAATGTGTAATATTTCAAAGATTGCATTATTGTCAGAGGGGTTGTGCTCTGATCTTTTTAAAAAATCATCTAATAGTTTGAGTTTTGTCTTAAATATAATTTTTCTACCCAGTAGATGCAGGTCAACTTAATTTTTCTTAAACCTCACTTTAGTTAGCAAACTAAGGAGATATTTTACTTCCTGAATAATTTCATTCTGTTTCATGGAGCCTAAAGAAGGAACAGTTTTCTCTTTTCTTGGCTGGGGTAGAAATTCACAAATAATATATTTACTTGTTTTACCTGGATTTTCTAAGACAGCTAGAACTTTTTTAGTCTTGCATATTTCTAATTTAATACTGTAGAATCAGTCTTTCACTTAAGATTATTTTGAGTTTAACATTTAAGTCTCTAAAAATTCAAAATCTAGGCTCTGCTAATACAGAAAGCAGTAACAATTCAATAAACAAATATTCCTGGGGAAAAAACTGAGAAGGTGAAAACAAGCTAACCACATTCCAATATTAGATGGACCTCCACATATTGGTCCAACAACCTGCCCATTTTTTT
>NW_016108028.1:206903-330435 GCF_001604975.1 Cebus imitator
ATGGGGAGACTGTCTTGCTCCAAAAAAAAAAAAAAAAAAAGCCATTTCAAAATAAGTAATGCTGCTGGTCTAGTCTATCCTGAGAATCATTGTTAAAAATTCTTCCCTTCTGCTGCCTTCTTCTGGGCAATACCAAACAAACATTAACAACTGTGGAACAGATGTTCTAACTAGTGAGGATTCCAAAGCTCAGCTCAAACACATTTTCAACCAGAACAAGACACCAACCACAGAGATTAATCTTCTGGTATGGGTGTTATGAGATAAAAGCACCTTCTGGATTTCATCATATATTTTTAAAAAAAGAATCTCTAGAGTTGTTTTTCTTTTTTCTTTAAGGATAGGTCAGAACATTTTTCTGTTTGTGAGCCCAAGTGTCATACAAATACTTATGTTGGTGTTTTGATTTTAGGCAAAGCAAAGAGAGTTGCCTTCTGTTCTGCTGTAATAATTTTTTAAAAGATAATTTCTCTACCTCCTTCTTTTATTTTTGTGGAAAATATTAAGAAACCACTGTACATTATAGCATAAGACGTCTTAACAAGATAACATTTCATTGCATTCCATAAGTTGCAGGATATCAAGCAAGACAGTTCCCACCTTCCATCTAGGCGCCAACACAAAGCCATATCCAACCCAAACATTTGTGTTCATTTCATTTAACTAAGAATCTGTAGATAACCTAACATTTTCCTAGTACTGAAGTATCATATCTCCTGGCTCTAGCAGTCTTTAATTTTAAAAGTCTAAAAAGAACCATAAGTGGTTCCCCCTCCTTCCCTATAATCTATTCCAGTGATTGGAAAACAGGGTGATGAGGTTGGTGAGATGGGCGAGCTGTTAGAGGAAGGTCATGAATCCACAAATGTCCAGGGTCTGGCCTCAATCTAGTGGAATCTTCAATTTCATTCCCAGTAAAATGTGTACAGCTTTCAATAGGTGAGGGAGGGACAATGATAAAAATCCCACACTTGGTGAGATCAGCAAGGGATCTCCCCTGGCAGGGGAAGAATCCAGGGAGGGGAACTGGAATGACCGAGGATTTCCTTAAGCCTAGACACAGAATTCTCTGTGTATGGCTTGGTAAACTCTACATCTACCTCCCAGAGAGTCCTAGATTTCAATCCCAGAGCAAAAGCTTTGCCTTCTGTCATAACACAGGTTCTGGCCACAGTTTATGCTACATTCCCTATTCAAGGTATGGTATGTAGTGTTACTTGAAGGATCTTGCTGCATTCTCCATTCTACCAGATTCTCCCACAAGACTGAAGAGTTCTCAAACTAGGGAAACTTCGTTTTATTAGTGCCTATTCTCTGCTGCTACATAAAGGTCTCCAGGGATACAGGGCACTTAGACATGAGGCTTTTCTGATAGTCTTCCCTTCGCTCCATATAGAAGAGGAATAGGCCCCAAATAAGGGGCTACTTGATTGTTAGGCATTTTCCAACCCAAAATAAGCATAATCATCCTATTGCTAAGGTAAGGTAATAAAACTGGTATCAACAATCTTGGGCCAAATGAGAAGATGTAAAATTCATTTTGCACACGTATTCTTCAGGATTAGAAAATATTATCCTGATAAATACAGCATACCCATTGTAAACAAAACTTCTCATGATGCTGTAACCTTACCCACTACTCCCTTACTTCCTATCTTAAGTAATGTTTATGAATGTATTATTCCCTTTGCCATTAAAAGTTCCATTTCTTCTGCCCATAAATCAGCATGTCCTCGCCAATCAGGAATCAGCAGCAATCTCATCATTCCTTTTTGTGTATTCTAAAACTCAGATGTTGTCTCTCCTCTGGCCCACTGTGGCATGCCCTTCCCTTTCATTAATATCTTGGACATTGATATGATTTGCCTGTGTCCCCACCCAAATCTCATCTTGAATTCCCACTTGTTGTTGGAGGGACCCGTCAGGAGGTAATTGAATCATGAGGGCAGGCCTTTCTCTGGCTGTTCTTGTGACAGTTAGTAAGTCTAGTGAGACCTGATGGTTTTAAAAAAACAGAAGTCTCCCTGCATAAGCTCTGTCTTCTCTTGTGTGCCTTTCACCTTCCACCATGGTTGTGAGGCCTCCCCAGCCATGTGGAACTGTAAGTCCATTAAACCTGTTTATTTTGTAAATTTCCCAGTCTCTGGTATGCCTTTATCAGCAGGGTGAAAACAGACTAATACAGACATATCAACATTGACCCGTCCTTTTTAACTTGCATATACCCTTTTTTAAATTGCAGAAAATCATTCAATTAATGGAAAAATTGCTCAAGTACATCTTATCATCTTTCACCCAGGCCCAGTGATTTCCTATTCAGCAGCGATTTCATATATGTGTTTTATATATATAATTACATACTCTATACGTAAAATTTTGAAATCAGTGTTTTAATATTTTAATACATGCTTATCCTCATTGTAGAGAAACTGGAAAATAAATGTTTTAGAAAGAAAAAAATAATTGTAGTAATTCTATCACCCAAAGATGTAACATTTTGGTGGATTTCCTTCCAGTGTTTTTTTCTATGTACATTTTCATATTGTGATTACAACCTGTGTGTATGTGTATATAGATATATGATTTTGTATCTTGCTTTCTTATAACCAAAGTCTTTATTCAAGTTATAAAACCCTACATATAACATTTTAAGGCTTTGTAGTTTCTGTTTGTTTATTTCGAGACAGAGGCTCACTCTGTTGCTAAGGCTGGAGTGCAGTGGCACCATCTCGGCTCATCGAATCCTCTCCCTCCTGGGTTCAAGTGATTCTCCTGCCCAGCCACCACACCCAGCTAATTTTTTTATTATTATTATTATTTTTCTATTTTTAGTGGAAACAGGTTTTCTCCATGTTTGCCAGGCTGGTCTCAAACTCCTGACCTCAGGTGATCCGCCCACCTCAGCCTCCCAAAGTGCTGGGATTACAGGGGTGAGCCGCCATGCCCAGCCTGTAGTAGTTTATCATATAAATATACCAGTTTATTCCCTGCTTCCATTACTGGACATTTATATTTACGATTGTTTTAATTTTATGAACAAGCCCACAGTCAATATTGTGAGGCATATGGCTCTTTTGTTATGCAATAATATTTCTTTGGAATAAACACTCATAAGTAGAATTGCCGGATTAAAAGGTGTGATATTAGTCAGGACTCTCTTGGTTATGAGTGAGGAAACTCAGACTGACATAAGAAAAAAAAAGGGGGATGGTGGTTACTGATTCATAGAAGCAAACTTTGGCAAAGACAAGAGGGGAGGCTTTAGGGAGCTGGGACCAAAGGCTGGAATTTTAACCTTCTGACTTTCTCCTTGTCTCTTGAATGGGTAGTAGCATTAATCTTAGAGATAAATGAAAATAGAGGTAACGCAATTAAAGTGCCTAACCCACAGTGACAATTGCTGCTCTGTTTTTAGGGCCGGGATTTTGTTCGTGGACTTGCCTTGCTTGGTGGTTGAACTCTGCAGCCCCTTCCTCCTGGGGGCAGCTTCTCTCAGTGGCTGCTGTATTCCCCTTGGTTTGTCCTGGATGTCTCCCTGGTGCCATCCTTGCAAGCTCCCGGCCAGCGCCTCCACCCATGCCCCAGCCTTGCTCCCACTCCCCACCGCTCTGCCCGGCCACCTCCCACCCCAGCCTCCCACCGTGGTGTGGAGAGGCCAGCGCCGAACACAAAGGAATGTCTGACGAGAGTCGGCTAGTCCAGGAGGGACGGCGGGGAAGCGGAGGTGGGGGTGCTGCTCTTGCGGACCCCTTACTTCACTTGGTTCCCCTCGAGCGCCCCCCTAGCTGGGGCCGGGCCGCCCAGGGCCTGCTCCTCCTCCCGCGCCGGTTGCAGGGTGCGGGGTCGGGGGAGCTCCACCAGGAGAGGGAGAGGGGTTCCCGCCAAAGTCGGCCCGACTGCAGGGTTCCCGGGTGCCCTCAGCTGGACTCCTTCCACGTCCTCGTCCCCCAGAACTCCCGTTTCAACCCTGCCCCTGCCCCCTGCCGGGAATGGGACTCCCTCCTGCCCCGCCCCGGGGTCCCGGCGCCTGCCAGGCGCTTCAGCTTCGGCAACGTCAAGGCCACGTTCCCTCCGCTCCCGCTGGAAAGGCGGTGGCGCTGACCCTGCTCGGCCCGCCGCGGCTTCCTCCCGCTGCTCCGCCCGGCAGTTTCGCATCCCCTTTCCGCGCTGGGGACCTACACTCTGCGGCGGCGGGAAAGCCCGCTCCCCCGGCTGCTTCCCGGAACGCCCTCGGTGACGGCTGAGTCACCCGGCGCCCGCCCACGCGGCCACCGAGCCCAGGAGCGGGGAAACCCCAGGGACAGCCGCGGGCCCCAGGGGCAGCCAGAGATCTTGGCCGCCTAGCGCCTCGGCCGGAATGTGCTTCTCTTGCCCCAGGACTGTGCCCACGCCCCGCCGGGCCAGACCCCACGGATAGGGAAAGGATGCGACCCTGAGAGCCAAGACATTGGGCTTTGCTTTTTTTTTTCTTTTAAACCACCTCCAGGAAAAGGAGAAACCTGTCTCATGACAGGAAAGGAAGAAAGAGGGAGGATGCATCCGAACTGAAGGACATTGTTTCAGTTGCCTCCCCTGACATACTGTCACTTGAGAGAGGGAGGCCGAAGAGGGAGCCACCGGTGGCTGGAGCAAACCCTGGGGCCTCGTGACCTGGGCTGGGGCTGAGCCCTGGGCTCACCCCAGCTGTATGGCCTTGGGCAAGTCCTCGGAGCCTTAGGTTCTCTGCAAAAAGGAGATGATGTTTAACGGAAAATGAACTTCTGTGGCTCACTTTTTGAAAAGAGAGGGAGGGATTTTTATCCTTCCCCTCTCGCATCTCAGCCGCAGTCCTGGTTCACAATTAGGCTGTTAACTCGATTTCCACATTTCCTGTCCCCCCCTTTCCCTTTCCCCCTGGGAATAGGGAGGTGGGCCCCCAAGGAGACAAAGAGGGTACACTGGTGGATGAAAAAGAAAAGTCAGCACAAGGACCCTTTGCCGCGGAAATTTCTTTTTCCAGATATCCTAGGTGGACTCTCGTCATCCCTGCTCGATTCTGAAAGGGTGACGTTTCTGTCTAGCCCAACATCCTGGGACTCTGTTATCCTTATCTGTATGTAATCCTAGGTAAGATTATTACAGTAGCGCTTTCCTAGCTACTTTTCTTCTTGGTAGAATATGCCCCCACCCCATCTTCAGGATACTAAAGGTTCTCAACTCACTTCAAATCCTCCTAGCCCTCTCGAACAGTGGCTTGCAACTGCTGACACATAGGAAATGTAGGGCCATGTATAGAATAAATTTATGTGGATGTATTAATCACAGTTTTAAGGTTACACTTGTCCTTTCTTGAACAGAACAATTATTTATTCTAAAACTATATGCGTCATGGTTTTAGTTATTTTGAATTGTCCATTCTATTAAGAAATGTGGTAATTGTTGTTGGTTGATATTCTCTCTCAGAAAAATAAAAATTAGCAGTCCTAGGTGAATTCCCCCCAAATCTTTTAAACTTGATCTGTGAAATCCAAAAAGCTTGGGTACCATTGCTGTATTCCACATGTGGTTTACATCAAGTTTCCTTGTTCCTCCCAAGGAGATTTGTAGCTATTAAAAGAAAGAAAGAAAGAAACAAACAAACAAAAACCCTGCCAGAATGAGAACCTTAAGGAATGTTTAAGGATAGACACAGGAAAAGCAATGTTTGGACAGAGGAGCCTTTCTCTACTCTCAAGCGCTAGCACTTAGTGTAGATGAAGCCAGCACAGCTGTACCTATTCTAACTGGCATTTAGTATTGTATCTATTCTAACTGGTATTTAGTATTGAGGATGACTTTGAATGGAGTACTCCTTTTAGTAAAACAGAGAACGTATTTTGAATAAGCCAGGATTTCTTGGTCTTTCAGTTTGCAGATCAGCAGAATGGCTAAAGGAAGGTGCTATACTTTCTTTAAAAGGTAAAAATATGGCCTGGCGCGGTGGCTCACGCCTGTAATCCCAGCACTTTGGGAGGCTGAGGTGGGTGGATCACGAGGTCAGAAGTTCAAGACCATCCTGGCCAACATGGTGAAACCCCATCTCTACTAAAAATACAAAAATTAGCTGGGCATGGTGACGCATGCCTGTAATCCAGCTACTCAGGGGGCTGAAGCAGAAGAATAGCTTGAACCGGGACCCAAAAGGGGGAGGCTGCAGTGAGCCGAGATTACGCCACTGCACTCCATCCTATGCTATAGGGCGAGACCCTGTCTCAAAAAAAAAAAAAAAAGGTAAAAACGTGGTCATTTGAGTAAGCAACGAGTAAGCAACAAGTAGTACTCCTCATGTCAATAGTGGCATAGTGTGGACTTATATGATGCCGTCTTAAATTAGACCTCATTGATAAATATTTATTGAACACTCTCAGTGTGTTTGGTGCTAATTAAAATATCTTCAAGTCACAGAATCACTACCTTTCAGTAACTAGTGATGCAGCAAGCTGTAACTGTTGAATTATACTACATATCAACACAGATACTACACATGCATTTTCATCTTTTTTGGATGCTAAGATAAAATTTTGCTTAAAATTCTTGCTCAGGTGTGTGGGAAGTAGGGGAGAGGAAGAGTTTTTAAATTTGAAATGGGTATCCTAAATCAGGAAGCCATCCCAGCTCTCATGCACATTAATATTTTAAAAACTCTTTCACATATCAGCTCTGTCGATCTTCCTGTGACTCCAGAGGCTGATTTCAGAGATGCTGTTGTTCCCCCTTTGCAGAGAAGATATTTTAATGGCTTGCCCAAGGAGGCTTACGTAAGCCCACGCTGCTGGATGGGGAGTCTGCCTGGAGTCTGCCTCCTCCCACTCTCCTTGCTGCAGTCCTGTGTTCTGGGAAGGGCTCTATGGGCCAGTCCCAGAGGCTTTGAACCAGGGGAGAAAGGGTAGAGGGGAAGCTGGCTTCTCCTAGTTCTATGTGTCTAAGAATCCACCTCAGTGGGGGCAAAAATGACTTAGCCTGAAGGCAGGCTGTTTGACAGCTAAGGCAAAACAGCAGAGAGAAGAAACTGAGGGAAACGAGAGAGGAACTACCAGTAATTGTTAGACTTTGCGTAATATTGGAATCACCTGGGAAGTTTCTAAAATTTTTTTTGATGCCTAGCTGTTACCCATACTGATTAAATCAGAATCTCTGAAGGTGGAACTAGGCATTGGTATTTTTAAAAGCTTCCCAGGGCCAGGCGCAGTGGCTCACGCCTATAATCCCAGCACTTTGGGAGGCCAAGGCAGGTGGATCACCTGAGGTCAGGAGTTCTAGACTAGCCTGGCCAACATAGTGAAACCCTGCCTCTAATAAAATACAAAACATTAGCTGGGCATGGTGGCATGCCTGTAATCCCAGCTACTCAGGAGACTGAGGCAGGAGAATCTCTTGAAACTGAGAGGCAGAGGTTGCAGTGAGCCGAGATTGTGCTATTGTACTCCAGCCTAGACAACAAGAGTGAAACTCTATCTTAAAAATAAAAATAAAAAAATGAAAGCTTCCCGGGGTTTTAGACTATGTAGCCACATTTGAAGACAAGTAGCCTGCAGCTATTCTCAGATTTTAGTGTGCATTTTCAATTACCTGTGGATTTTGTTAAAATTAGGGTTCTGGTACAGTCAGCCGAGGATGTGACATGCTACTGTACAGATCCAGAAAACAGAAACACTGGGTGCTCGGTGGTCAGGAAGAGCTTTGTGAAGGAGAGCAAGTCTGGGTGGGCTTTGGACATTGCATAAGATCTAATATTGAAGAAGTATGGGAAGAACATTCCCGTCTAGGAACTGAGACAGAGGCCTAGAGGTAGAAACATCCAAGGTGTGTTTCAGGGGATCGTTCTGTCGAGTATAACTGAAGGGGAGAAGTTTTTCAGGGATCTGACCTTCCAGATTTAGCACTTGGCAGTTAACTGGCTATTGTTTTGGGTGCATATGTTTTCCTCCCTGTTCAAGATCCTGGTGTTTAGAAACCTGTGTTTTAGTGCTTTTTGCCAACATGATGCTAAGCATTCAGCAGATATTCAGAACATGACTGGAATCTTGCATTCGTATCTGCTATTCTCTTTATGTTCTGACAGATATTTACGCTGATCACTCGCTCATTTCCTTTGTGGCTTAAACCTCAATGTCTGCCAGGCGCGGTGGCTTACGCCTTTAATCCCACCACTTTAGGAGGCCAAAGTAGATGGATCGGGTGAGCTCACAAGTTCAAGACCAGCCTAGGCAGCATGGTGAAA
This sequence comes from Cebus imitator, assembly GCF_001604975.1. NCBI lineage: Eukaryota > Metazoa > Chordata > Mammalia > Primates > Cebidae > Cebus > Cebus imitator. Next base: position 215,143 of record NW_016108028.1, read on the forward strand.
CCCGATCTCTACAGAAAATACACAAAAAATTAGCCAGGCATGGTGGTGCATGCTTGTAGTCTCAGTTACTCAGGAGGCTGAGGCGGGAAGATGGTTTGAGTCTAGGACGTGGAGGTTGCAGTGAGGTGAGACGGCGCCACCACACTCCAGCCTGGGCTATAGAGGCGGACCTTTTCTCAAAAACAGAAGCAAAACCAAAAAGCTACCACAACCAAAAACTCACTGTCACTTTCTCAGTGGAGTTCCCTTTATTTAAATATAATTTAAAGGGAGGGGCTTGACCCCTCCATTTACATTGCAGCATAGCTCACGCCTATATGTATTCCCAGCACTCTGGGAGTCTGAGGTGGGCAGATCACCTGAGGTCAGGAGTTTGAGACAAGCCTGGCCAACATGGTGAAACCCCTACTAAAAAATATGAAAATTAGCTGGGGGTGGTGGCACGTGCCTGTAATCCCAGGTACTCCAGAAGCTGAGGCTTAAGAATCGCTTGGAAGGTGGAGGTTGCAGTGAGTTGAGATAGCCCTACTACACTCCAGCCTTGGTGACAGAGGGAGACTCTGTCTCAAATAAATAAATAAATAAATAAATAAATAAATTAATTTAATAAATTGCAATATCCTCTTTCTCTTCCCCCATCTCTCCCACTGCCTTAGTCTTCCCCTTAGTGTTTGTCACCAGTTCATGTATATTTTTTCTTGTATATATTTACTTCTTTATCTTATTTACTCTCTGTCCCCTCCATTAAAAAGCAAGGCCACAAGAGTAGAGAATTTTATTTGTGTTTGTTCACTGTGGTTTCTCCAGCGCCTAGAACAGTATTGGATACTCCACAATTATTTGTCGAATAAATAAACAATGCGTATTGAATTGAACACATATTACTTTGGTGTTACCAGCACAAGTAAATTCAACATTCAAGGGCAGGAGAAACCAAAATAATCCATCTTGCTACTGTTTCATTTTAGAAGAGGCATTTATAGCACTATTTGGCCATTAGATAGAAAATTTTGAATAACATGTTCCTGAAAATAAATTGCCTTCCCAAGGACCAGAGAGTTGTTTTTAGATGTCCCATATTAGAAATACAGGAAAAAAATGTTTGATTTTAAAAAATCGGATTAAAAAAATTAGTTGTAAGAAAACCTCATAAAGCCATAATTGATTAGATTAGCCTGATATTGAACTATTTTAAAATATAATTAAGGCTCAAGTGAAAGAAAAGAGTAAAGGCCAACAAGTATAGCAGATTAGGTACAAATAAGACATTAGGAGGGAGGAAACTGAATCTAAGAAGACAGTTCTGATGATAGATTAACTGGTGGGTTGTGGAATTTGGGGTTGGAAGGGACTGTAAAGGCTGGAGAGTCCTGATGCTTGACTCTCTTGTCTCTGCATGGACATGTCCAGTGATGGGAAATTCCTACCTCACAAAGCAGAAGATTCCATCTGTGAACAGTTCCAAATACTGGAGAGCCCTTCTTTCTGTTCAGCAGTTAGCAACATCCTTATACTGGGTTTAGAGCTACCTGTTAGCTGCTATACTGGGGAATTTCATTCTTCTTCTGGACATTATTTCAAACTTTGAAGATATCTATACATCCCATTTCCTCCCTGCCCACCCTAACCCCCATATATTACCAGAAACTCCAACTTTTTCTTTTTTCTTGCTTTTTTTTTTTTTTGAGACAGAGTCTTGCTGTGTTGCCCAGGCTGGAGTGCAGTGGCATAATCTCAACTCACTGCAACCTCCACCTCTTGGATTCAAGCAATTCTCCTGCCTCAGCCTCTGGAATAGCTGGGACTATAGGCATGTGCTACCATGCCTGGCTAATTTTTTGTGTTTTTACTAGAGCTGGAGTTTCACCATGTTGGCCAGGCTGGTCTCGAACTTCTGACCTTAGGTGATCCACCCACTTTGGTCTACCCTCCCAAAGTGCTGGGATAACAGGCATGAGCCACCACGGTCAGCTGACACTGTGCTTCTAGTGCAGCCTTAGACACATTAATGTCTTTATCAGCCACATCACACTTTGGACATAGTGTGCTTCCTGTCTGGCAGAGGCAGGAGGACAATGAGTTGTGTTTTCAGAAATGAAAAAGTGATACTCAAAATAGATAGCACATTATATGACATTAAATATAAAATATTTATGACATTTTAAAATCGAATAAATAAAATACTTTAACATTTAAAAGTTAAATTTGCTTACTACTTTCTTATGTTATTTGAAAGATACAGGCTTTGGGATCAGACAGGCCTAGGAATGAAAACTATCTTGACACTTTCTAGTTATGCAGGCTCAACCTCTCTGTACTACTGTGTTTTCATTTATTAGAGGAGATAATACCCACTTTCCAGGATTGTTGAGGAGAGGAAATGAAATCATAATAAGTGTGTGGTATATGATAAATGCTTTAAATAATGCCTAGAAAAATGATAATTATTATTATGATTCTAAAAGGTAACTATTAGACAATTAAATCACCTATGTTAGAACTTCATGACATGATCATATAGCCATCTCATGTACCTTGGAAGGGATCTAAAAGTTGTATGGCAAGGCAGTCTGTCTGAAAATATAAGTGATTCTAGTGTGCACAGTCCCCAAAGGCTATCCAGAACTAGAGACTTGAAGGGTTCCTGCCACTTTGCTGCCTTCTAGATTGTGGTGGCCAATGGTCACCACACTCACCTTTCTTCACTGTTTATTCTCTTGAGCCGCATGTCAATATAGCCTGCATCAAGTTACCCAGAATTGCCCAGCAGTGCCATTGCATGACTAGATCTACACACACATGCCACAGAAACACCACAGACTCCTGGAAGTCCTCTGTGAAATCTTTGGGGCTTTTGTGAGTGAGAGCAGCTGAAAAGCAGGAGGTATTGAAGGAGAACTAGAAAATATAGAATGCTTATTGCAATGGATCTATACCTGGCTGGGATCCTTTCTTTGCGAGCTTGCAGAAGTTCTGAAAAGAGAAGTTCTCTTTCTAGCTTTCTCCCCTCCTCCTTTACAAGGCCCAAAATCCAGCTATCCATAACCTCTTTCCACAGTCTCCAGTTATAAACAAAGGCCTCTCACAGGGCCTTCCCACCCCCAGCCTGCTGTATCCAAGGTTACAGTGAGGAACTTTGAAACAGGACTTGGCTCTCAAACAGAAGATGCCCTGCGTGCCCGCTCACAGAGCTTGCGCTCATTCCACAGTGCCCAGTGAAAGGACAGACTGTTCTGTGACTGAACCATGAACGTATTGAGAGGAGTCTGTCCACAGTGTCCCCACGAAAGTGTTATCCAAGCCTCATTGTGTGGGTCCTCATTGGTGCTAAGAAACCTGGTAAATGAAGACCCTGTCTGAGTAAACAAACAAAGATGCGGAAGAAGTCAAAGTGGGGAAGAGAATGAGGCTGTGTCTCTGCAGAGTGACTTCCCACTATCATCAGTGACTCCATTAGCCAGTTGCTTCATAAAACCAACTAGTGTGGTAGATATTTCCATTCAATCATTTGATTGTTTGAACTGATCTAATCACCGCAGTTAGTGTTGTGGTGAGAGCCTTCAGGAAAAGAGCAAATGAAGCTCAAAGGCAAGAGCTGCGTTGGGGAGACTTGGGATATATATATTTTCCCATGTGCCTCTTCATATCTTTAGTGGATCAATTCAGCTATCCTAGAGAACCCAGAGCAACCCAAGCTGCAAAGGATGGCATGGCTAAATCTACTCTTAGAAAACAGGGTGATGCCATCGGCTCAGCATGCAGGCATCAAAGGAAAAACCAGCCATCTTGTGTTCCATACCAATGGCATGATTATCCGGTGACCTGATGGTCTGTGTTGCAATGGCCAGGAATTCAGGCAGGGTGTGCATTCCTTTGCTGGGATAAGAACCATGACTCCTGGCTCTCAGTGGCTTTGTTTGTTTTTAGGGTTGTTTTGTGGTTGTTTACAGTGCTACTAGTAAACTCTAGTCTTGGAACCATAAACCTGGATTTATTATTATATTAGAGCTAATTTTCTGGTGAGCCTTAAGTCACCTCCCCTTGGAATTGCAGCTTCCTCATCTATAAAATGAGGAAAATGGAAATTGTCTCCAAGTGTCTGTCAGCCTTCTATGGTTCTGTGAGGAGGGCCCTTGCCCTTCTTTATCTCTTTATCATTTACCCACACCACTTAGGAGAAACTATGACTAAATGGGCTCTGAAATGCTTTTAAATAGACTGATGGGTGCACACATTATGCATAGGAACAGACCTGTTCTCTATATGTGTGATATATTTATAAACTGTGTGCCTTTGAAAGCATTAAAAATAATCTCAGCTGTCAAACTCTTGCCTCGCCAGGGTGCTTTCAAGCTGCTCTCCTTATCAATGGCTCCTTCAGATCCACCACGCTGCACATTCTTCAGGAAGTGGCATGGCGAGTGGTGGGAGTGAGGTTGTTTATATTTTTCAGATTAAAATGTCATTGGGTGCTCCTCTGAAACTGCTGACATGGTTCAAATGTCCACTTCTGATGGTCTGCCCTTGGTCAAATGAGTTCCAGGGGTGCTTGGCTAAGACCATAGGGTCAACAAATCTGCCCCAGGGTCCCCATGCTAAATAATTAAACATTGTTTCATCCCTGAGTCACATTTCTGTAGCACTCCATGATTGAGATGAGATAACTAATGTAGTTTACGTGGTTGTGTTTGGGGGAAAAAAAGTGATCAAAGTCGGCCCTTTAATTATTTTTCTTCTGTGTATATGTATAGTATACGTTCTGAACAATTTGAGAGAAAAGAATAAAAATGGCAGAGGTTAAGTGAAGCCATATTAATTACTTTTATACTTTACATTTAAAAATGCTTTAAATTTTGGACAAAGAAGAAAAAAATAAGACTCTGACTCCATGCCATGTTGGATTTTGAAAAAAAAGTGAGGGAAGAAGGTGTACATATAGTACCTGAGAACTCACATAATATTCATAGATGAGCATGAAAATCATCAAAAACATTCTGAATCTAATGACAAAAAGAAAACAGCTCCACGAGCCCTAAATTCACTATTTCCTCTGACTTTTAATGTATTCAGGCATAATCACCTCTTCAACCATTTTGAGGGACTTGAGATTGATAAAATATGATTTAATAAGGACAAAACAATTTTAGTAGGATTATGAAAACCAGGGCTCTATTAAAGTTTGACTCAGAAGAAACCTCATAGGCCAGCTAATCCCAGCCCAACCCAGTACAGGAATCCTGGACTCAAGAGTCACCCAGCTTCTGCTCAGCTCCTGCAGTGCCTGGCTGCGTGGACCGCCTCACTATACGCCCCATTCCCTTAGGTGACCACGGGATTAAGAGTCCTTTCTACTACTGAGCTGAACAGCACCTCTCTCATTTCTGTCTTTGGGTCCTGTTTTGCTTTCTAAGTCACAAAGAATATATTTCCACCTATTTCTGCTTGAAGCCCTTTAATTATTTTTAAAGTTATTACTTTGCCTTTAGATTACTCTTTTCCAGGTTGAATCTCCCAACTCCTTCAACTATTCTCCAAATGAGCTAGTATTTAGGTCCTCTGGATTCTCTTCATCTTCCTCTGGATTCCTTGTTTTTTGTTGTTGTTGTTGTTGTTGTTTTTGTTTTTCTTTTGAGACAGAGTTTTGTTCTTGTCGCCCAGCCTGGAGTGCAGTGGCACAATCTCAGCTCACTGCAACCTCTGCCTCCTGGGTTCAAATGATTCTCTTTCCTCAGCCTCCCAGGTAGCTGGGATTACAGGTGCCCACTACCACACCCAGCTAATTTTTGTATTTTTACTAGAGATGGAATTTCACCATGTTGGCCAGGCTGATCTTGAACTCCTGACCGCAGGTGATCCAACCACCTTGGCCTCTCAAAATGCTGGGATTACATAGGCGAGAGCCACCATGCCTGGTTGGATTCCCTGTATTTTAAGATGTGCTTCTACAACCTGTAGCCAGTCCTCCAGATGTAGTATCACTGAAACAGAGTGCACAGGGATCTCTCTCTCTCTCTCTCTCTCAATCTTTCTCTTTCTCTCTCTCCCTCTCTCTCTCACACACACACACACACACACACACGCACGCACGCATGCACGACCTCCAGACCTGTAGTGGTACTCATGCAGCCTGGCTGAGTGAGCCTTTTTTTGGCAGCTTTGTCCCACTGCTCACTCATGTTGACAAATAGCAGGCAATTGTCATGGTCTTTGTCCCTGACTTCCTGGCAGTGCTAAGCAGAGGTCAAGGTACTTTCTCAGTGATAATGAGAACTTCCATTTACTAGTCTCTCCTCTGTGCCAAGCACTATACTTGAAATATGGCAGATGTTATTTAATTCAACCTATTAGGTAGTTACTGCTATCTTCATTTTCCAGTTGAGAGCACCAAGGCTCGGTGAGGCTAAATAACTTGCCGAAAGTCATATAGAAGAGTAAGCGCCAACTTGGATAGGAGCCCAGGCTCATCAGATTCCAGAGCCCATGTGTCTTCTATCGCACTGTGCTGCTCTCATCAGAGCTGCTGTTTGTTCCATATGTTGGAAATACTGGACCCAAACCGCCCAACCCAGCATTTTGGTTTAAAGCAGGCATGTTTGTTGGAAAGAAATATTGCTCTTCCTTCTTCAAAAAAGGCCTCTTAATTTTCATTAATATTGATTTTCCACTATGAACCTGTCATCCATGTATGTATCCTAACTTTTTGAGAAGATATTTATGTTTTCTAACTGTTGTGCATTTCTGGAAGGAGCCAAGGTTAGCAGCTCCTACTAGCATATTACCCACTGTGTAAAGCAGCATTTCTTTAGTGTTTGAAATTGTTCTGATTTTGCTGTAGTACTAGAATTTGTTCATTACGTTTACTCCAGCTGTATTCTTTTTAAGAATATGTCGTCTTTTCTGAGCTTTTTTCTTAATACATGTGATAAATGTTTATTTTAGAAACTCCTACTTTATTATATCAGAGAGAAGCCTGGCTTAGATTTGTGTGACACTCCGCAGTCTTTATAATGCTTGCCTCCCCACACTTGTCCTTCCCAACAATTATTCCCTCCATTGACAGGTGATCTCAGGGAGGTGTACTGAATTACCTAAAAATTCAGAGTCAGGAAGAAGCAGAAGCAGGATAGAACCTAGTTCCTGACTCTTGCCGTTTTATTCCTTTCTTTTTACCATGCTGCCTTTTGATTCTTAGGGCTTTCAATTATTACACCTCATTTATGAGAAGTGTTTTATGACTGCTACTTTGTGAGAAGTTAAGTACTGAAGTAAAATTGAAATAAGCTGCCAATTCCGCTCATTAAATGTGGTGGGAGGTTTAAATGACACTGCCTGCTTTATGTTTGATCTTTATTATCACCAGCAGTCTCACAGTCACTGATCAAACCTGGCCCATGTGCACAGCATCATGGAGGATACAACCCAGATGTGCCATAGATAGTGCCTCAACTCTTTTAAAGATGGAGAAGAGTGGAAGTAGGCTCCCGAGGTGGGGACTGATGCCCAGGGACCCCCTTCCCCCAGGCACAGTGAGACCTCTTGCCCTTCCAGCACCCTTACTGGTGTCCCTGACACATCATCTCCCAGTTCCTCTTCATCTCCTGTTTGGCTTGTCATCTTGGCCCCCACTCCAGCCCCCACCCTGCCCTTTTGGCCTGGCTCCTTGGCAGGGTTCCTGTCAGACCAGACACTTGCGTGACTGCTGGTGCCTTTGGCTGGGCTCCCTCATCCCTGAAGGCTTTCTTCCTGGCTTCAGACCCTCACCAGGAACCCAGATACTGCTTCTGGAAACATCCAAACAGTAGCTCTCAGCTCCCTTGTGAGATGCTCTTGACAAAGGCCAAATTTCTCTGTGATTAGGGAGCTCCAGCCTTGGGGCTTTGTGGTCCCCTCGAAGTCACACCTCCTGGGCCCATCTTCAGGTAGAGTGACCCTTATAACTTATCATGCAGATTGGGTCACCTTAACAACAATGGGCCACATTTATTGCAGCCTGACTCTGCACCAAGCACTTTACAAGCATGCATTACTCATTTAATTCTTACAATAATCATATATGTGTCTTGTTGCCCTTATTTTACAAAGTAAGAAACTGAGGCCCAGAGAACTTAAGTAATTTGCTTGAGATCACATCATTAAGTGGTAGGCCGTAGTCTGACTTTAAAGCCTTTGCTCTTGTTTTTTTTTTTTTTTTTTTTTTTTTTTTTCCTTTTTTTTTTGTTTTTTGTTTTTGAGACTGAGTGTTGCTCTTGTTGCCCAGGCTGGAGTGCAATGGCACCATCTTGGCTCACCGCAACCTCTGCCTCCTGGGTTCAAGCGATTCTCCTGCCTCAGCCTCCCAAGTAGCTGGGGTTATGGGCATGCACCACCACATCCAAGTCTTTGCTTTTCAATCCTCCTTTTGGGTCCTGACCAGTAAGGTAAAGGAATCAATAGAAATGAAATCTTCAGTGGGTAGACAATGGAGATAGTCTCCAAATTAAAAATGAGTTATGCTTTAGAAGAACATTTGTGTGTTGATTGCTTGAAATTTGAAATTCACTTTCCCATGGAAAAAAAAAAAAAGATCTAAAATGGTGGTTAGGCTCCAAGCCCAGGCAACAAAAGTCTATGCAGACTATAATTTCACTGTGGCCTACTCCTCTAGGTAATTCTGAACTGGCGTGGGAAGCAGAAGCCATAGATTTCTGTCATAGCTCTTTCACTTACTGGCTGTGTGACTTGAGACAAATTATTTAATCTCTCTGAGCCTCAGTCTTATCAAAATTGAGATAATGTCTAGCTTCTAAAAAGTGCAAGAATCACAGGAAATAATGTACATAGTCTTTTAAAAAATAGCATTTATCAGACTCTAGGAACTGACCACCATTTATGACATTGCCAGGACGAAAACCAAGTTTTGGAGAACCTTAACCCCAGTCCTCAAAGTGGAGACATAAGTTCCTGTGGGACCGGTGGGGTAGCGGGAGGATGAATGACCAGGCCAAGGGCAGACCAGAGACCTCTGTGGAAATGTGTTCTCCTTGGGGAAGCCAGTGGCGCTGTGAGAAACATGAGGACAATGGTATCAGGGAGGAGAACACAGGCTTCCACAGGGATTTGGGGCCCAGTTAGGTGAAGAGGAGTATGTAGCAGCCACACTGCATTGGAGGTCTGCCCTCTGAGGAGCAGGGCATGGTCTGTGGCTGGAGGGTTTGGGGGCAGTGTCTCCACAGCTGTCAGAGCTGTTCTTGGGGTTAGAAAGAGCAGCAGACATTTGTATGTAGGGATTGTCCATGAATCATGAAGGCATCCACTCTGCAAATGGGCATCAAGAGCTGCCTGAATGCACAAGAACTCTAGATCCTGGGTTAATTGAGTTTTAAAACTGGTTCTGGCCCAGTGGGGTGGCTCACGCCTGTAATCCTAGCACTTTGGGAGGCCAAGGTGGAGGGATCACTTGGGGTCAGGGGTTCGAGACCAGCCTGGCCAACATGGTGAAACCCCATCTCTACTAAAAATACAAAAAAATTAGGGAAGTGTGGTGGTGGGTGCCTATAATCCCAGCTGCTCAGGAGGCTGAGGCAGGAGAATCACTTGAACCTGGGAGGCGAAAGTAGCAGTGAGCCAAGATTATGCCATTGCACTCCAGCCTGGACAACAAGAGTGAAACTTGTCTCGAAAAAAAAGAAAAAACTGGTTCTGAGTAAGAAGTCTGCAGGAGGTTCATTTAACTATTTAAAAGGTTTTATTTCATTTGAAATGGCTCTTGACTTCCTAAAATAGTTATCACCTTATTTTTTAAATTCTTAAAGTTTCTTCTAAGTCCCATAGTAGACTTTTCTCTCCACATAAGCAATTTGCATCAGCCAGTCGCTAGATGGGCCATAGTGTTGATCTACACTGACCATGTCAGCAGGGATGTGCCAGGATGCAGCAGTGGGAGAGGGACACCTGCATGCCCAAAATAAGGGGATGAGTCATCAGCATAAAACTTAAAAATGACAATAAAGCGAACTAAGAGTGGGTCTTAATCACCAAGAACTGGTAATTCTAATATTGACAATGATGAAATATTCCTCCCCACAAAATCTTTTGTTGGTCTAAGTTCTAAACAATTGCTGCATTTACTGCTGTTTTTCTAAATGTTATTGAGATATAATTAACATACCACACAACTCATCTATTTAAAGTATACAAGTTGTTTTTAGTATAATCACAGAACTGTACAACAATGACCACAATCAATCTTAGAATATTTTCATCACCCTAAAAAGAAACCTCATACCTATTAATAGCCAGTTCCCATTCCCCCACCTCCCCACCTACTCCCCCAGCCCTAAGAAACCACAAATCTACTTCCTATCTTTATAGATTTGTCTATGCTGGACACTTCATATGAATGGACTCATACAATATCTGGCTTTTTGTTTCTGGCTTCTTAACAGTGTTTTCAAGGGTCATCCATGTTAAAGCATGTGTTGGTACTTAAGTCCTTTTTATTGCCTGATAATATTCTATTCTATGGACATACCACAGTTTATCCATTCATCAGTTGATGGGCATTTGTGTTGTTTCCACTTTTTGGCTGTTGTGAACAATGGTGCTATGAACATTTGGGTACAAACTTGTATGCAGATGTATGTTTTTATTCATTTAAGGTCTGTATATGTCTAGGACTGGAATTACAGGATCATAGGGTAACACTGTGGCACTGTATTGACATTTTGAGGGACTATGAGTTTTAATAATCTGTATGCAAATATATTTGGTATACTAGTACACTTTTATTATTTATCCTTTAATAAACATGGATTAGTAGATTTTCATTCCTTGTTTTTTAATAAATATTTTTTCAATATGGATTTTACATGGATAACTCCTACTTATAGTGACATCCATGACCAGGTAACACAAGGGTGTTACAAGGATGTTACTCTTAATTGAGTCCCAAGCTATGTTCACGTAACACATGGACTCAGTTAAGTGTTCATTTAACAATTAGGTCATACTGATTTAAGTAGTTTGACCTTGTTTCAGGTGCAGTGTGTGTTTCTAGCTCCTGCGGTACTGTGTATTCCTGCATTCAGTAGATGTGAAATAAACAAAAATAGCACAGTAAATACAGAGAGAATCAGAACTTAAGTCATTATATGACCACTTGAGGTTTTTTTGTTTTGTTTTGTTTTTCACTTGAGGTTTTTGTGTCTTAAAACAGTGACATAGGGTGCAAACTTCAAAATATGATATTTTTGTTTTGTAAGTACAAATTTTAGTTCATAAGTGAAATATTTTACTGAATTTGAATATCTTTAAAGTAGAATTCTATTTTTTATTGAAGCTCAGAATTCAAAGCTAAAAACATAATTTTATTCAAGTTAAGCTTGAAAAGAATTTTAATTTTAAAACTAAAAAAATCAGAAAATAGCAGGGATTGCTGTTATTGCATTATACACTTATTACTGAGCATAAATCCATTCTGTAGAGGAGAGTAGCATTAAAAATCACTTGTTCCAGATGTCAGATATGCTAGGCCTGCCACTGTGTATGAGCTTGTACAAGATGACCAAGTTATTTAGGAAATATTTCTTGGATTGAGTAAGCTTAAATTGACAGAAGAAAATGGAAACAGATTGGCAGTGTGGAAGGAATTCCTGACTAAGTTATATGTTTAGGGAGCAGTTCAGAGTTATGAATTACTTGGGTATATCAAGACTGAATAAGAAGTGGAAATTTGGGGAATTTGTATAAGAGGGTAAACCTGGGCCTGCGTCTGGAGTAGGAAGCAATTTGAGATTCTCAAATAAGACAGCAACTTTGGTGGGGGAGAGCTTGAGCTTCATCATTTTGGCAGCAACACACAGCATGGGTGGGAACAACAGAAGACCCCAGTGAAAGGCAAGTTATAAGGTTGGTATGGAATATCAGGCGTTAGCTAATGACATTCTCCTTGGGGATAGCAGTTACAGGAATGGAGAAGGAACAAATCAAAGAGATCTTATAAACAACATTGTAAAGATGTCTATTTTCCCCTAAGTTGACCATAAGTTTGATGCAATTCTTATCTAAATCCCAGCAAGGTTTTTTTTTTTTTTTGTAGATATCAATAAGCTTATTCTAGAATGTATATGGAAAGGCCCTAAAATAGCTAGAACAATCTTGAAAAAGAAAGATAAAGTGGGAAGAATCACTCTACGCAGTATTAAGGCCTCGTATATAACTATAGTATAAAGGTGGTGTCCTATTAGCAGATGGACACATAGATCAATGTAACAGAATGGAGAATACCCACCCTCCATAATCCTGGACCAACCCGCACAAGTACAGCCAACCAACTTTTAACAAAGTTGCAGAAACGATGCAATGGATGAAGAAGAGCATTTCCAAAAAATAGTGCTGGAGCAACCAGACATTCCTAGATCAAAAAAGAAAATGAACCTTAATGTAGACTTTATACCTTATATAAAAGTTAGCTCAAAAGAGATCACAGACTTAAATATAAAATGCAAAACTATAAAACTCTTAGAAAAAAAAAATTAGAAAAATCCTTGGAATATGAGGCCAGGCAAAGAGTTCTTACACTTGACACCAAAAGCATAACCCACAATGGGAAAAAATTGATAAATTGGACCTCATCAACGTTATAAACGCACTCTGCAAAAGACTTTGTTAAGAAGTGAAGCAATAAGATAGCAAGAGGAAGAAAATATGTGCAGACTGCACACCCAACAAAGGACTAGTATATGGAATATATTAAAAAACGTTCAAACCTCAACAGTAAAAAACTAACCCAATTAGAAAATATACAAGAGACAAAGGCAGACATTGCATCAAAAAAGATATACAAATGGTAAGCATATGAAAAGATGTTCATCATTATTAGCTACTAGGGAAAGGCATATTAAAACCACAATGAGATACAGGTTATGTGGTCGTTTCTGATTTGGCTGGACCACACATTTATGGTACATATGAAGGGTCTAGTGTCTAGAAATTAATAATTTATCCAGTAAAAGAGCTTAGCTGATGCCAATGGCTCTCTTAAAGTCACTTGTTCCCTTCTCATTTTGTCATATAAATGAAGTGTTCTAATTGTATTCCCAAATCTGAAGATCCACAAAGGCCTCCAGAGGTAGCTCTCCAAAATGTCACATCTAAGTCTAGCAAGATTTAGTGACCAATTACATATAGGAGTTACTCAAGTGTTTATGAAAATTAGCACCCTTTGACCTTATCAACAGTCCCAGCAGCTATGTGGGGCAAAGCCTGGGCCACTTGCCAGCTGTGTGATGTGACAAGACACGTATTTCTTTGAGATTCAGTTTCCTCCTCTTAAAATGAGAATGGCAGTTTTTCCCTTACAAGGTCTTGTGAGGATTAGATCAAACACCATACGTATGATGTATCGAGCCTAGTGCTCAGTGTGGTTGTGGGTGCTGTGTCCGTACCCAAGCCAATGCTGTAGTCTCCAGGAAGGATTTAAGTGAGTCTCTTTCTGGAGTGCTTTAATTTTGTTGACCATGTGGCTGAGAATGTCTTTAAAAAATCCCAAATTTATTATTCTGCCTTGCTCTTCTCTTACACATGCTAATGTTTGTCTGAATACATATGTTGTTTTTTTCAAAACACAAGATCACTTTAGCTATACCCAGCTTCTTCCCATGGTCACTCAGCTGGTCAAGGAGCTGAGCAAATGTCTGCATGAGCTTTCCTTCAGTGTGTGCATTAGCATGGGAAATATCATGGGATTTTTTTCTCTCACCTGGCAGAGCCTATACAGAGAAGGTACCCATAAACATTTGCTGAATGAAAAAAAATGAATGAGTCTTGATGCTATAGAGGAACATGAAGTTGGGAGTGAGGAGTCCACATATATTCTCTTAGCCAGGAAGATATTTGGGGACAAGGACAGGCAGGGCACATAGTTTAGATGTTAGATGTTCATAAAGGGGTGGGGAGGAGAGGGTGCATCCAACTGTGGAAGCCTGGAAAAGCTGCAGTAAGGACATGACATTCATGGTTGTCTTAAGCTGGTGTTGCTGTTGCTGATGGTAATGATAATAGCAAACTGGTATGTAACACTTTTTACGTCAGGCACTGTCCTAAGTGCTTTCCACAGGTTAACTCGTTTAATCTGCTCAGCAACTCTGAGAGAGAGTTACTATTATTCCCCTAATTTGACAGATGGGGAAGCTAAGGCACCAAGAGGGTAAGAAATTTGCTCAAGGTCACACAGATTGTAAGAAGAAAATCTCCCCCAAATTAGCATTATGAACTCTTGAAATATGGTTCTAGGGAAGCCAAGGGAGTTCCATCTGCTGTGAGAACAATATGACTCCTATCTTAACATATACCTATAAACAAAGGTAGTTGGACTTCACAGGGCTACTATACTCATGTTGCACACTTTGAATGGTAATACTAACTTGCAGTGAAAAATCCATCACTGATGTTATGTAACAACCAAAAATCTGTGTGTAAGACATTCCTGCTACCTCTCAGGGGCCTCGTAAACATCCTCTCACTTTTCTTTTCTTTTCTTTTCTTTTCTTTTTTTTAATATGGAATGCTTCATGCATTTTCATGTCATCCTTTCCCAGGGGCCATGATAATCTTCTCTGTATGGCTCCAATTTTAGTATATGTGCTGCCCAAGTGAGCATGTCTCTCACTTTCTGACATGAGACTTACAAGTTCTGGGCACTCCTAGAATGTTGATCAAAATCATAGCAGACCACAGGTCACAGCTTGCACCTAAGCTGGTCCTCACCACTTTTTTGTTAAGACCATGGTTGTTTTACTTTTTCATATTCATGGCCACATTCCTCAATTAGAGTCCCTCTCTGTTTCACAACCTGCTTCCTGTGGCTCTGTGTGTGTGTGTTTGTATAACAGAATGTGTGCTGTGGCTGTATGAGCTTTGAAAGAGCAGTTGTAACCTAGGCCGCTCAATGCTTTTTTCTTAATGAGCCCTGCATCCTCATCCAGCTCTAGCTTTGCTTTTAGCAATGCTTTGCTAAAAACAGACTGAGGTCATTCATGTGTAAATGGAGACACACCAAGAAAAAAATTAATACCAAATGTACAGCAAGATCAAAAGAAAAAATAAATTTCTCAATGGAATACTCAGAGCTATGCAGAGACCATTGGTTACTGCTGCTTCACATAAAATTGAAAGTCAGAGCATGTTTCAGGAAGGTTCTTAAAAAGGCTGGGACCAACCAGAGGCTGTGATTTGAGAATCCCACAAGGATGACTGCCCCTAAAACTGGCTGAATCCTGAATTACACAGGGAATATGTACGCACAAAAACTGTAATAGATGCCAAAAAAGAATAACTAAGAGTCTCAAGGCCTATGGAACTCAGGGCCTACAAACAAAACGTTTTCATTTAAAGACAAATACAATGTTATGGTGAAATTAGCATCCATAAACTCTTTGATCACAAATTATAATTTGATGAATTTTCAAAATCAAAAATATGTAAACATGTCAGAACAAATCATTCTCCTGATTATCATTGACAGGCGAATCTACAGAAATAAATGTAGACCTTAGGTCCAACACATTCATTTGTACATTCGATCATGCATTCATCCAGGGAGTATCTATTGAGCACCTAGTAGGTGCCAGGGTGAACTCTGAAAAAAAAAAGAGCAGTATAGGAGGCTGGTTAAGAGTGGGGTTGGAAGTCAGAGAGACCAGGCTTAAATACTTGCTCCACCACTTACAAACTGAATGACTGTTCAGCAAGGGAGTAAACCTCCCTCAGCTCCTGATTTCTCAACTGTAAAATGAGGACTATCATATTTGCCTTGCAAGGTTGGATTGGATGAAGTAATATGTATGACAAAGTTATCCCAGTGCCTGGCCCACCATAAATGTTCTGAGGAAAAGGGAGGAGCCAGGGGAGTGGTACGCTAACAATTTATACTTCCTAAACCCAGAGATAACCTGGCATCTTCCTCCTGACTTTTCTAGAAGAGTGCTCCAAAGGTACATTCCCCTGCCCCAGCCCATCCACATATGCATACTGTCAAAAATGTGGCTGGGGCTGGGTGCAGTGGCTCACACCAGGCACGGTGACTTGCACCTATAATCCCAGCACTTTGGGAGGCCAAAGTGGATGGATCACCTGAGGTCAGGAGTTTGAGACCAGCCTGGCTAACATGGTGAAACTCAGTCTCTACCAGAAATACAAAAAATTAGCTGGGCGTGGTGGCAGGCACCTGTAATCCCAGCTACTCAGGAGGCTGAGGCAGGAGCATCGCTTGAACCTGGGAGGTAGGGGTTGCAATGAGCCAAGATCGTGCCACTGCACTCCAACCTGGGTGACAAGAGCGAAAGTCCATCTCAAACAAAAACATGTGGCTGGCTAGTAGCCAAGGAGAAGGCCACTAGGAGTTTCCTGCAGAGGCAGGCTCAGAAGACACGGATGCTGATGGGAAGGGGAAACTGGATGAGGATATCAAGGCTGGCTTCATCCTTGCTCTCCCTTTTCTCCCTGAGGCCAGGTAGGAAACAGCTTCCCCTTATCTCTTTAGGGCGGGGAGTTCAGGGTCACTCCTGGACATCTAGAAACCTCTAACCCAATGGGCAGTCTGGCTCCCTGACACACGGACACCTGCTGCTGCCCACCCTTTCTCAGTTCCTCCTCCTGGTGGAAGAAGCTAAATCATGAGAGGTGTCCCACGAGGAGGACTAAGGTTGGCCCTGGAGGGCAAGTAGGAGTCAGGGGAAGATTTGTGGTTGTGGCCGTGTGAATGTGATACTGAGAGGGAGCGCCGCTGCTGGCTGGGGCCCACAAAGGGTGGAAAAGGAACTCAGAGACAGAGTTGTCACATTCAGCAGGCAAGAATACCAGACCCTGGAGTAAATTTGAATTTCAGATAAACAACAAATCATGTTTTAATCTATGTCCCATACAACACTGGGGATATACTGATATAAAACGTTATTCATTATTTATTTGAAATTCAAATTTAACTGGATGTTCTCTATTTTATCTGTCAACTCTAATCAGAAAGGGAAGGAGGAGAACATCCTCCATTTTCCCTGTGTTTCCATCTGAAACCAGATAGAACACAGTATCTCAACAGTCCGCCCGTTCTGCAAGTCACCCTCATAGGCTGAAGCCTGTAGCCCAGTCTCTTTGAGGAGATATTGAGTCAGAGTCCCCACTGTGCAGAGCGTGGTACTGGGTGCTAGGAATACAGAGGTGTACAACAGCCCCTGACTTAAGGACCCACTCACTAATGGGGGACCAAAACCCAATGGGACAGTAATCGCAATTAAAATAACAATAGCAATTATTAATAGTTATCGAGAGCTTATTGGGCCACTGTTCCAAGCACTTCGTAGATTATTTTATTTATGTTTTTGTTTTGTTTTCTTTTGTTGAGACAGGGTCTCACTCTGTTGCCCAGGCTGGGTACAGTGGCTTGATCATGGCTTACTGCAGCCTGACCTCCCCCCGTCTCAGGTGATCCTCCCATCTCAGCTTCCCGAGCAGCTGAAATCACAGGATGCACCATCACCCTGGCTGATTTTTACCACCCTATGAAGTAGATTGTATTATTAACTTCAGTTTTCAAATACGGAAACTGAACCTTGTAAGGAAGGTAACCAACCATAGTGTTTTTTACCCGAATTGAGATGTGTTTTGTTTATTTTTATTTCTAAGAGAAATTTCACTGCTGGTAGGTTTTTAAAAAAAAAAATTTTAGAGATGCGTTTTTAAGTGAAAGGGAGCACAATCCATAACTACACAGAGCAGCAGGTGTCCTCTGGAGCTGCCCTGGCGTACCGGGATTATGGCATTCTACTCATAGGAGGCATGCATGGTAGAAAGTGGCAATCGGAGGCTTCGAACCCAGGCAGAATGGCTCCAGAACTCATGCCCTTAACCAGGAACAGTAAGAAAGGAGGCTGATCCACAGGCACTTCCTCTCATTGGACGCCAAGTTTCTGGGGATGGATCCTCCTGTTTTGCTTCCCACTGTGTCCTTGGAACCTGGCACCCAGCACCCAGTATCCAAGCATAGAGTGGGTGCCAAAAAGCACTTGATGAGCGAATGAAGCTGGGAAGCCTTTATGGAGATGGTAGGATATGAACAGAGCTTGAATAATGGAGAGGACCTAGGCAGGGACCCCTTTCTCTTCCTGGCTCTATCCCTCTTTCCAGGTGCTTGAGGCAGGATCAGTGAGAGAAGGCTGTTCAGTGAGCTTAGCATGGTACTGCAAACCAAATCACTGGGACATAAAAAGGTGACAACTATTCTCAAAACTAAGTCATGAGGGCTCTGTTAGCCCTGACCCGACTCTTTCACATGGTGCTTACTCAGGTACTCACTGCCTGCCCTCTCCAGTCCAGATCCTATATAGATTTAGAAATCTGTCACATTGCCTGCGTCCTTAACAATTGACTGCCCTGTATTGGGTCCTGTAGCACCAGCAGTACTCTGTCTTCCCGGTGAGCTGACCCCCAGGGAAGTCTCCCCGACTTCCATCTCCTTAACCAGCTCAGGACTGCTTTCCTCTGTGTTCCCACTAGAGGCCCTAGCCTGAGGCCACCCACTCCCAGTGGCTCTGACTGCACCCCCAGAGTCTGCTACTTCCATCTCTTCAGTGAATTTAAGCCTACAACAATCCACTGCAAGCCTATACCCTCTTTAAACAGGAATCATGAGATCTTTAAAACAATAAACAAACCCCTCCTTGCTGAGGATCAGCTACTCACCATTTAAGAAGAGAAAGCAAATTTATAGAAGGGGAGAGACAGCCTCTGACAGCTGGCTCTCCTCTCTCTTTAGAAATATATCATTAAACCCAGTGACTCCTGCCTGACAGTTGTAGAATGAGCAAGGAAGGGCTCTGTGTGACATTTTTTGTTCTACTGACAATTTGACTGCATGTAATGAACTAACTGGACTGTAAACTGAGGTGATGTGTAGTGTCTTATAAGTGCAAGCTACTTCTTTGAATCCCAAAGTCTAGTGCAGTTTTACCTATGGGAGTACAATAAACATAATTAATTTGAGCTGACTGCTAAGGCTGTGTCTAAGCTTAAACAGCCTAAATTACTCCTGACACAAAAGTGCTACTTAGTCTGTGGCAGAAAGAAGCCCAAGTACTTAAGCGCTAATCCTGAAAATCGGAGCGAAAGGAAATGTCAATCACTTTACATATCATTCTGGTCCCCTTGTCTCAGTTTCTTTCCAACTGTAGGGCTTTGTTGCTGTCAAGCTGGGTGACCTTGGATAGGTCCCTAAACTTCCTGGGTTCTTAATTTCCTAGTGCTGAATCTGGCAGGTTCAATAAGATGATCTTACGGTCTCTTCCAACTCTGACATTCCAGGATTCTCTCTGACCAAAAAGTGGAGCGCAGAGATAAAAGTATGGAGTAGATGCTTGGGGAAGGAGAAAATAAACATAGATCTGGGAAGAGACAAAAAGCACCAGAGACTAGAGTATACTTTGTCATCCCTTTAAAGGCTCACTCTGCCCCCACTAAGATGGTGTCATTTATCACATCCTTCAGGGTGTCCAACTGATGCCCATGCACCTGGGCCCAGCCTTTTCTTCCACTCATTCCTCCACGTATGTGCTCTGCTTTGTTCCTGGCACTGCTTAAGGCACAGAGAAATTACTAGACTATAAACTGAGGCCAAACTATAGGTTGAGTAAGACAGACAAAACTCTGCGTACCGTTTACAGAGCGGTCCTAGGAAGGACTTCTCTGGGCTGGGTTCTGAAGAACGCAGGACAGAAGCATTTCCTGAGGACAGTTTCTATCCTGGTTAGAGAATGCAAAGGCAGAAGGTGTGTTCTGAAAAGAATTGTGGTGAATTTATGTGACTAGAGAGGGTAGCGTTGGGAGAAGAGTCACAAAGAACTTAGCATTCCTTGCTATAGACAAACACAATAAGATCTGTGTTTTCAAAAGCTCATTGGAGCAGCTGGCAGGCAGCTGGATTGAAGAGACTCCTGGAGTCCTGATAACACTGGGCTCTCCCTCATCCCTGGCCTCTTCAACTGCCCCATGAGCCTCTCCCAAATTTAACAAACTATTTAAAGAGGATCTCTCTCAGAGTTTCTCCCAAGTGTAGTCCTGAGAATTTGCCGGAGAATCTCCTGGATTTTGCACTCTTCTTAAGCTCCTGGGAGGCCCTTTTGCCCACAGATATATGAGATTGTCCAGGAGAATGGTTTCTGGGCAGGCTTCCCTGCTTCCATCTCCACTATTGAGAATGGTCATCTAGTCAAGTCCTGAGTCTTGTGGTAAATTTTCTGTTCACAGATGCATAATATTAAAGCATGAACACCAAAAAGATTTCAGTGCTAATAGAAGGGGATGAGATTTAATGTGGTTTTTTTTTTCTTTTGCTCATCTTTATTTTTAACTTGCACTACGTGTAGAATAAGAAAAATGTTAACTAAAATAAATGTAGTGAGCACTCAGTATTTGAAGCACTGAACAAGCTCATGGAAGAAATGAGTTGCCTGAAAAGGGTTACATACTGCAGGGAAGTGCTGTTGTTTTCAGCAGGAAAGAGAGGCCGGGTAACAACAGGAAGTGCTGGGAGGCCTCAGTACCAAGGCTTCCAAGCAAAGCGGTTCTGGAAACAATGGCTGCCTGTGGCTCGGGAATATTCGGCAGGAAATGAAAGGATGTTGGGGTGGGGGCTGGGACACAGCGAGAAACTGATAAGCATTACCTGGCTGTTCTTCACATAGTCGGAGCTGGCCCAAGGTGAAGTCATTTTTAATAAATGCTCCCCATCTCCCATCAGTAAAATTGATTTTAGAAAAATACAAAAATGAGAAGCACCCATAGTACCATAGGTCTGGAAACCGTTAGGAAGCTCTACAGCTCAGGAAGCCAGAGAGATTTCTCACTTTTAGGGCATGGTAACATCAGTGCGGAGAGGACCTTCAGATGAACTAGGCGTCACTTAGAGCTAAGTCCCTGGAGGACTCCAGCCTCCATAAAAGTAAAAATAGCCCTGGGGTTAATGGGAGTCCAGCCATACCAAAGGAGATATGTATAAACCTCCTGAGATTGAAGTTTATATTTTATTTAACAGAAATTTCCCTTCATAGGAGTGGGGCGACCTGAGGAACCATTAATAGTACAAATGAGAAACAAAAGCAAAACAAACAAACAAAAAATTACCCTAATGTTTTGTCCAGAAAGACCTAGATGTAAACCAGAGTTGGTAGGAGTCAGGACCTGAACACCGGCAGATAGAAGTCGCATCTGCCTTCTTAATTTCTAGCCCAGCCTCTCCTTCCAGAGTCATCCAAGAAGCTGACAGATCCTGGAAGGAGGTTAGACCTGGAAGACACATAATCCAGAAATTATCTTTATGATGTTCCAGAACTTGCTTCTAGAACAGACGAAAGTCTGAGGCTGGGAGTGGCTGATTTGCTGGAGGACATACAACTGGTTCGTGTAGCTGTTAACCAATGGGTACCCCAACACCTACTGCCTGGAAGATACCTAGGGGAATTCAAAGAAGAGGAGAGTTACTCTCCTCAAAGGTCAAGAATCTCATGCCTGTAGATTAGGACGAGAACTCATGTTTCTTAATTCGTTGTCCAAGTCCTTCTCTCTCATCAAATTGTGCTTAGTTGTGAAGTCTGTCTCTACCTTCTGCTACTTTCTGGTCTTCCCCATTCTTGGTCTGTGACTTGGTTTCCCTAGTGTGGAGGTTATGCTTATAAAATATACTGGAAAGTACATGAATTTTGGATTCAAACAGACTTGTAACTGCACCCCAGTTTGCCACTAGCTGTTTGAGTTTGGACAAGTTGTCTAACCATATAGAATCTTAGCTTCTCATCTAAAAATATGAGTAGTAATGCATACATCTCACAGTTTTAAGAATTAAATGAAATAATGATGGTTGATTCAACCCTATAGCCATCCAAGAGATATGCAAGAAAAAAAAAAAAAGGTGGCCTAGACACACACAGATAGAAAAAAATTTACCTTGTCCTTATTCTTAAGATGATCAGTGTTAGTGAAGCATGCAGTTCAAAAAACAAATTTGCTTCTCTCTCATTAATCTACTCAGTTCATGACTTTCTCCCTTGGAGCTCACTCTTAGCCATATGCGGCCTTCTCTGTATCCATTACCACTTAAGAGTCTCTACCAGTGGCACCCCACAAGTGGCAAGAAAGCTGCTCATCCAGTAAATAAAATCTTGATCAGGTGATTCCACTGATGTGCGCTTTATGCAGTTACATTGAGGATTTAAATGATTTTAAATGAGTTGTTTTTGCTGGCAATGTGCTAGGGGTTGACTGAGATCTTTCTGTCCTCCATCAGCAGCCCCATGGAATGAGTGATGTCTGCCCCTACAAATCCCCTAATAAAAAGCTTTCTTTACAGACAGACAGTAGAAAGGATGAACCACATAAGTCTTTATATACAAAGTATTTGTGTACAAAGCCCAGCAGCCTCATCAATGGGACAGAACCCTTCTGTTTACAGCTTCTGTGTACAAGATGAACAGGGCCGGCTCTAAGACCAAGGTCACATGGAGAGGCCTTGCAGGTTTGTTTTCTATATTCATAGCATTTGAACCTTTTTCTTTTTTATTTTTTTTGGATTTTTTTTCCATTTATTTTATTGCATTTTAGGTTTTGGGGTACATGTGAAGAACATGCAAGATTGTTGCATAGGAACA
This sequence comes from Cebus imitator, assembly GCF_001604975.1. Classification (NCBI taxonomy): domain Eukaryota; kingdom Metazoa; phylum Chordata; class Mammalia; order Primates; family Cebidae; genus Cebus; species Cebus imitator. The sequence goes on from NW_016108028.1 coordinate 237,813, forward strand.
CACGTGGCAGTGTGATTTGCTGCCTTCCTCCCCATCACCTACATCTGACATCTCTCCCCTTGCTATCTCTCCCCAACTCCCCACCCCCCACCGTCCCTCCCCTATTTCGCCCCAACAGACCCCAGTGTGTAGTATTCCCCTCCCTGTGTCCATGTGTTCTCATTGTTCAACATCCGCCTGTGAGTGAGAACATGCGGTGTTGAACCTTTTTCTTTACTCAGCACCACCCTTCCTCACAGCCATACCACCCCCAGCGCAAACACACACACCCAGAGGCACCCTGTGGGAGTCCCTCCTAGGATCTCCCCACTGGCTCGTTCGCCACTGATGACATGTGGACCCAGACACTTTCACCACCCTCAACCAGCCTTTCATGTTGAGTCAGATAGGCTCCTACCTTTCCTAAAGAAATTTCAGGCAACAGCTAGAAAAGAATGAGTCCTCTCACTTCCCCTTTCCTTGACAAACCATGAGAGGACGTATCTTGTGACCCTAAAGGGACTCCTTATTTTTTTCTTTTTCTGGCAAGTCTTTTCTTCTGTATTACCTTCCATCTCCCTTCACACACACACACACACACACACACACACCTATTTCCTTGAAGGGAAGAACTTCAGGGTTGGCCCTGATGAGGAAGCTGAAGGTCTAGTCCCAAAGCTGTCTGTATTGGACATTATTCTCCAGGCAATGGGGAGCTATTGAATGTTTTGGTGGAGAGGAGCTTTACCACCAAGGTTGTGTCTTAGAAAGATTTATCTGGAAGTAGAGATAGAATGCAATCTTCCCAGGCAGTCAGTAAAAATGCCTCTAAGTTCCCTGATGCTTCTCTTCCACGGGACTGGTCTAGTCAGCATTCCTGGAATTCACCACATTATTCAGTGCCTTTCACCTTGTTTATACTATTCACTGTTTCCTGCCCCAAAAGAAATACTATATGTTAGGCACTTAAATGAGCATTCTGCATGTATTGTAATGTATATTGCATCCCGTCATATTACATCATATGCTAGCATCTCATGTCATATCATATCATCTCAGATCATCCCTCTGCCCCAGTGTCAGAGTTCTTATTGGAGCACCTTGTCTTTCTTTATCCACTTGGCTCACAACGCTGTGAGCCCCTGGGTGTGAGGGTCCTGTCTCAGCACTCCCTAATGTGGTCCCTCTCACAGTTGGCTCTCTATAAATGCACACAACTTCCTGTTCCTGTTCACCATCTAAAAGCTCTGCCTGACTTCCCCACCAGGTGTAATCTTTTTAAAAGAACTTCCGTTACATATTTTTGTGCCTGTCTAGGGCCCTTAACATATTTTGCTTGGTATTTTCATACTGGCCGAGTTACTTAATACCACTGAGCTTCATTTTCTTCATTTACAAAACAGATAAATACCTCCCTCACAAGGTGACTGTGAGGATTGCACAGGGTACAAATAATGGATGAGAAGTGTATAGCTCAGGGACCAGCACATACTAGGTTCACAGTAATTACCCATTCCCTTCTTGGCTTCTTGAGGGCAAAAATCTTATTACCTTTTGTTCCTCTAGATGGGCCCTCAGTGCATCTGCTTTGGTAGAAGAATGGCTGTCATTGGGAAAGAGATAGCATTAGCAGTAGAGACCTAAGGGCCCAGCAGGGATGAGAGTCACAGAGTGGACCACAGGAGGATCTGGACACCTCTGCAGGAAAGTGCTGGCTTGGCTTGGCATCTGAGAACCTAAAAATGAGGAAGGCAGGGACCCCCAGCCAGGGGACGGGGCTCCAGGCTGCCTCGCTTAGCAGGATAGCAGAGCTAGTCCTCAGCCATGCCAGACCAGCAGGTTGGGCAAATACTTCCACTTCACAAGGGGTAATAACCTCAACAGGGTCACTGGAAAGGATTTCAGCAAACATTTTAGAACTTGGCTCACTGATTTCAGAAGCCCCTCCGGCTTCCTAAATGAAACTTGTTTTTCAAAATCCCATTTCTTTCTTTAAAAAAAAATATTTTTGGGGAGGCCAGGTGCAGTGGCTCACGCCTATAATCCCAGCACTTTGGGAGACTGAAGTGGGCGGATCACGAGGTCAGGTGTTTGAGACCAGCCTGAGCAACATTGTGAAACACTGTCTCTACTAAAAATACAAAAATTAGCAGGGTGTGGTGGTGCATGCTTGTAAACCCAGCTACTCTGGAGGCTGAGGCAGGAGAATTGCTTGAACCCGGGAGGCAGAGGTTGCAGTGAGCCAAGATTACACCACTGCACTCCAGCCTGTGCAACAGAATGAGACTCCATCTCAGAAAGAAAAAGAAAAAAAAAAAACTTTTACTATATCCCCTTCAGAGAAAATTTAGAAAAGCAAAATTAAAAATAGAGAAAAGCAAAAATCATTTATTTTCTACCACGTAGCAAAAACTACTATTAACATCTCAGTGTGTGTCTTTCTTTCTTCCTTTTTTTTTTTGAGATGGAGTTTTGCTCTTGTTGCTCAGGCTAGGGTGCAATGGCACAATCTCAGCTCACTGCAACCTCTGCCTCACAGGTTCAAGCGATTATCTTGCCTCAGCCTCCTGAGTAGCTGGGATTACAGGTGCCTGCCACCATGCCCGGCTAATTTGTGTGTGTGTGTGTGTGTGTATGTGTGTGTGTGTGTCTGTGTGTGTGTGTGTGTGTCTGTGTGTGTGTGTGTGTATTTTTTAGTAGAGACAGAGTTTTACCATGTTGATCAGGCTAGTCTCAAACTCCTGACCTCAGGTGATCCACCTGCCAGTGTGTGTCATTTTTTTATCACTTAATATATTGGGGAAAAGGTGGTTTAAAAGAGACATTCTATACTCTGTATTTATATATCATTTTAATTTATCAACTTTTTTTGCTATTTAAAAAAAAACATGAAAATAGATATTAACCATGAGCTATTGAACACTTAAAGGTCAGGCCTGCAGTGGTAGGATTTCAGGCATTTTGGCAGCCAAGGGCAAGGAGCCAATCCACTCAAATCACACCTACAACGTTGCCACCAACGCATGGAGCCTGCCTTCCCGTCGGGGAATGTTTGGACCAGGGTAGGTGTAGCTTGGGACTTCTTTATTCCTCATCACTTGTAGTATCACAGAAAAAGCATGGGCTTTGGCAGCACACAAACCTGGGTTTGGATCCCACCTCTACTACTTCCTAGCTGCAGGCCATTGGGCAATTTATCTATTCTCTCTGAGAATCGACTTTCCTATTTTCAAAATGGAGATCATTTTATCTGTTTCATGGATTGGCTACAGTTATAGAATGGAGCTATAAAACAAACAAACAAATAAAAACCCACCTAAAGCCACGCCAGACACATAATAACTATTTTCTACTTTGAGGAACCCAATTATCAAAGGAACACAGAAAATCCCTCTGGAGAAAAATGACCAAGCTCCTGTTCAGGAAAACATTTTGAGTGCTTCTATTTTCAAGGCTGTTCTAGATGAATAAGACACAGGACTGTCTGCATTGTCCCCAAGGAGCTCACCACTTAGTAATGGAGGTGAATCAAGGACCTAGAAATAGAAATTCCATTTGACCCTGCAATCCCATTACTGGGTATATATCCAAAGGATTGTAAATTGTTCTATTATAAGGACATATGCACATGAATGTTCATTGCAGCACTGTTTACAATAGCAAAGACTTGGAACCAACCCAAATGCCCATCAATGATAGACTGGACAGGGAAAATGTGGCACATATACACGGTGGAATACTATGCAGCCATGAAAAATGATGAGTTCGTATCCTTTGTAGGCATATGGATTAATCTGAAAACCATCATTCTCAGCAAACTGACACAAGAACAGAAAATCAAACACTGCATGTTCTCACTTACAGGCAGGTGTTGAACAATGAGAACACATGGACACAGGGAGGGGAGCATCACACACTGAGGTCTGTTGGGGGTGCTGGGGAGGCACAGCGGGGTGTAGGGAGTTGGGGAGGGATAACATGGGGAGAAATGCCAGATATAGGTGATGAGGATGAAGGCAACAAACCACATTGCCATGTATGTACCTATGCAACAATCCTGCATGTTCTTCATGTGTACCCCAGAACCTAAAATGCAATAAAAAAAAAACAAATATATATATATACATATATATATATAAAGCTGTTATATATAGAGAAAAAAAAAAGAAACAAGCAACACCTCACACCCAGTGCTACATACAGAGAAGGCTAAAAGTAAATATTTGCAGGATTAGATTTATTGTGACAATTTTTTCAGAAAAGGTAATATATTCCTATAGTTCAAAATTCAGAGTAGAAAAGAATGCAGTGAGAAGTCTCTCTCTTACTCAGAGGCCTAGCTCCAGCTTCCAGTTTCTTTTCCTGTAGACAACTAAAGTTACTGCTTTCTTATATACCTTTCCATAGATATTTAATGCATGTATAAACAGATGTGTATATTTAGTCTTTCATTCTCTCTTAAAAAAAAAGTGTGGTGGGAGGAGGGCTGGCGTGGTGGTTCATGCCTGTAATCCCAGCACTTTGGGAGGCCTTGGTGGGTGGATCACCTAAGGCCAGGAGTTTGAGACCAGCCTGGCCAACATGGTAAAATCCCGTCTCTACTAAAAAATACAAAGATTAGCCAGGTGTGGTGGCATGTACCTGGAATCCCAGCCACTCAGGAGGCTAAGGCAGGAGAATCACTTGAACCTGAGAGGCAGAGGTTGCAGTGAGCTGAGATCATGCCACTGCACTCCATCCTGGGTGACAGAGCAAGACTCTGTCTCAAAAAAAAAAAAGAAAAAAACAACCAGATGCTAGCATACCATTATTCTGGTCTGTTAACTATATATCTTGTTCTTTTTGCCCAGCAATATATCTTAGAGACCACTCTATGTCTGTACATAAAAGTTTTCTAATTCTTTTTAATGACCACATAGTATTCCACTGTGTGAATCTTCTATTATTTGTTAGCAACCTGCTGTTATTGATGACAATCTTGTAGAATTACAAAAACTGCTGCAATTAATAGCCTTGTACATATCTTACATATCACATGTACAAGAATATCTGTGGAACAAATTTCTAGAAGAAGAAGGACTGGGTCAAAGGGTATGTGTACTTACATTCTAACAGATAGTGTCAAATTGCCCTGCAGAGGTTGTATGAATCTCCCCTGCCAGTCGCCACTCATGAGAGTGCCTGTTTTCCCATAGCCTTGCCAACACTATGTTAACAAATTTAGGTAGTTTTGCCAATCTGAGAAGTGAAAAATGATATATCAGTGCAGTTTTAATTTGCAGTGGAATTGAATTTAGATAATTCTAGAAAGTGCCACAAGGGGAGGAGACACAGGAGAGATGAGAACACGGAGGAAGGAGAACCTAGTTGTGCCTGAGGAAGGCTTTGTAGAGAAGTTGGGGCTTGAGGCGAATCCCAAAAGATAAGCAGGAAGAGTTTCTCCGTGGAGAAGAGGCAATGGGCTCAGGCAAGGGAACGTCTGGTGCAAAGCTGGAAGGTGTGAAGGTGCAGATCATATTCAGGAAGTGGCAGGCTGTCCAGCGTGGCTGGAAAACAGCATTCCTGTGTGGGGCTGAGAGGGAGGGAGAACTCAGCACTCAGTGATGAGACTGGCAGTGGGGAGTGTGGCTAGATTGTGGGAAATCTCCTAGGCCTCCCTCTACAACTTGGACTCTATTCTGTCAGTGATGGGGAACCCGGGGAAGTGTTTACGCAGGACAGTGACACAATCAAATCTCGGTTTTTAAAAGATAAAATATATTCCCTGTCTGTAGGAACTAAAGAGAAAACAGAACTAAAACCCATCCTCCCTGAAACGAATTTGAAAGTGAAATAATAATAAAACAATTGCTTTGAATCCTGTAGGAAAAATGAGAGGTACAGTATAAACCTCTTTTTTTTTTTCTCACTCTTTTTTCCCTGTTTTCCTCCTGGAAGAAGGTTATACTCAAGTTCTTTGTAGAGTTAAATGTATACAGTTTCTAATTAGCGATTCTGATCATTATTCTGAACCAGATAATGGTCCAGTTTCTCAAAGGATAATGCTCCTTTGGATTCATATGATCTCATCTATAACAATAAGCATTACTTATAACATCACTCTTTATGCATGTCAATAATGACAAACTGTTATTCCAAAAACCAATAATGAAAGATGTAGACAATATAAATCAGAAATAAAAAGCTTTTCTCCTTATAGAAAAAGCACAAGCAACAAAAGAAAAAATAGATAAATTGGACTTCACTGAAATGACCCCAGGGACAACAGTGTAAATAATTCTGAGACTTTGAGAGTGAACAGTAGCCCCTGCAACCCTACCCTTGAGGGCTACTTTTAGACCCTTGCTATCCTGAGTGTGAGCTGCAGACTGGCAGATTGGCAGTACCTGCATGACCTGGAATTTGTTAGAAAGGCAAATTCTCAACACTCCTATCACCTACCTTCCTACTGAATAGCAATATGCATATTAGTGAAATCCCCAGGTGATTTTAGGGACATTAAGGTAAGTGAGAAGCCCTGGTCTAGACTAGTGGTTCTTAAGCTTTCCTTTTTTTTTTTTTTTTTTTTTTTGAGACAGAGTCAGAATCTAGCTTTGTCTCCCAGGCTGAAGTGCAGTGGCGCAATCTTGGCTCACTGCAACCTCTGCCTTTCAGGTTCAAGCAATTCTTCTGCCTCAGCCTCCCAACTAGCTGGTATTACAGGCACCTGCCACCACACATGGCTAATTTTTGTATTTTTAGTAGAGATGGGGTTTCACTATGTTGGTCAGGCTGGTCTCGAACTCCTGACTTCAAGTGATCCACCCACCTCAGTCTCCCAAAGTGCTGGGATTACAGGCATGAGCCACTGCCCCTGGTGGTTCTTCAACTTTTGAGTACATCAGAATCATCTAGAGGATGCTGGGCTACAGGACCTGATCCAGGGACCAGTCTGAGAACCGCAGCTCTAATGTCTAGAGCTGGATGATTACACAGAGGTTGAGTCCTTTCCCATTACCAAGTCACAATGATGGAGAATTCCTATGTCTTCCAACTCAGCCCAAGATGAGAAATCCAGGAAAGCTAACATTCCACAGTGATTGGGATTATGACCTCTTTCCTTGGATTGTTTTAATATTGCCTCCCACTTAAACAGAGCCATGGACGAGAGGTTCTAAGGCCTCTGTACCAAAGCCAGAATAAACTTATGACAAAGGCTCTGTCTCAGAATATGTTTTACCCACCTTTAAGACAAATGGAGCCTGAAGTGCTGCAGCTGAGAGCTATGGTACTGGGAGGCCCCCATCTGAAAACGGGCTGGAACAGGTTGGTTACCCTGCACTGCCCCTTTTGCGGGGTGTTCTTTATCAAGGTCCTTAAAGTCCAAGGCTTTTGTACTTGAGTCCTCCTGTGAGTGTTCCGAGTTCTTAAATCCACTTGTGCCCTGCACAGCACAACAGCCATACATTATGGTACAGACCTGAAATGCAGAACACCCTGAGCACCAGGCATCGCTCCCAGACTGCTAACTCACATGCCTTATGCTGTTGGATCCTACTGCCTTTGTGCTGTAAAGATACACCCACATGCAAAGAAAAGACATCCCATGGAAGCAAAATTACTCTCAAATCAAAAAATTTGCTAAAGGAGGACACAACAGCCGTTCTAAGAAGTAGCAATGAGGCTGGGCATGGTGGCTCACACCTGTAATCCCAGCGCTTTGGGAGACCGAGGCGAGTGGATCACCTGAGATCGAGAGTTCGAGATCAGCCTGGCCAACATGATGAAACACTGTCTGTACTAAAAATACAAAAATTAGCCGGGCGTGGTGGCAGGCACATGTAATCCCAGCTACTTGGGAGGCTGAGGCAGGAGAATCCATTGAACATGGGAGGCTGAAGTTGCAGTGGGCAGAGATCACACCATTGCACTCCAGCCTGGGAGAGTCTGTCTGGAAAAAACAAAAGAAAAGAAAAGAAAAGAAAGAAAAAGGAAGTAAAGATGAGTTTTGACCTGTATGAGGTTGGTCATCTACCCCAACTGCCCACTGAACAGGAAGAGACAAGCTCTGTTTTCACCAAGAAAATCAAATTATATGTTTGTATTATAGATAAGTTCCAAGTAGAAATAATACTGGTCATTGTGGAATGCTTCTTATATGCCAGGGTCTGTGCTAAGTATTTGTAAGTATTATCTCAGTCCTAGCTAAAAGATTAATATCAGTATTATCCTCATTTTACACACACGGAAACTAAGAAACAGAATCCTTGTATGTTTTGCCCAAGATTGTTTAGTATCCAAATCTGCACCCTCAACCATAGACTGTATGGTGTCAGGTTACCAAACAGTTAGGTGTGGTGGGAAAGAGCCAACCATCATTGTTCCCACAAGGGATTTTGAGAGAGAGAGGGACTTTAGGTATCACTAGAACTATTTCTATTTATCTATTTGCATGAGCATGGGAAACAAAATCTCACCAAGAACCCTATTTTATAAAACAGATCAAATCATAGCTCTCTGGTTGAAGACAGGCAGAGGCCCTGGACCCCTGCGCATTCCCACAGCACCCCCCATCACACCCTTCTCCCACGCTGTGCTCACTCCTAGGAAGTGGTTCCACCTCTGTTGTCTCTGGCCTCAATATTTCCAATTCCAAGTCCATTCCCTGAGGGGTAAACCATGGATGTGTGTTGGAGAGGAATGCTCTGGGAATGCACAGCCTTTGAGAGGCAGCAGAATACTTTAAGTTCACAATACTTAAAGTATTCTGCTGCCTCTCAAAGGCTATGCATTCCATTACTTGAAGGCCACAAGGGAAAGGAGTGCTTAGAGTATGTCATAATAGATAATTCAGGTAGAATGTTGAGTCTGAATGCCTTATGTCTGCCTACGTAAAGATACAGTCCAGCTTAGAATTGTGTGTAGACATGAGTATATGTAATAAGCATTAATGAATTCGCACTGGTCTCATCTACAGCATTAATGGATTGAGTATGTGTGGGAAATATAAGCATAGTAATAACCCAAGCGTTAATTCATAGAGGTCCCACATCACTGTGGGAGCCTCCAGGAGCCACTGGAGACTTCAGAGCCTTCAGCTGGTTGTTGGGCGGGTTGGGTTGTTCCATCCCAAATGACCATTCACGGCAGTCTCACAGTGGGGGACCTCAAGTGCATCTGTCCAGGGGCCAAAGTGGCAAGTGATTTGCTGCTGTCTCTGTACCATCCAGAAGGCCTGTATCTGTCCCTCTGGGACACTGAGCTGGCTGTTCTCTCAGTCAGCCGCCAGGAGAGAACAGCATAGCCCAGACCTTCTACCAGGGCACTGAGCCTCTGGAGAGGCAGGAACTCGAGGTCCTGTCAGTCCCTTTTATGTTGTCCATTAAATCAGTGACTGGTTTTGATCCATGCGAGTGGGGAGGGGAGTTCTCACCTTTAAAAAAACATACACACACACACACACACACACACACACATTTTATCACTTTGACCTTTAAATCACCTTCAACATTCTGGCATATTTTCTCCCAGTCTTTTTTCCTTCGAATTTTTTAAAATATAACTGAATTTACAATGTATATTCAATTTATGTCTTCTAAAAAAACTTTTAAAAAATCTAATTGTATTGTAAGCATTTTCTAGTGTATCAATTATTTTTTATAAGTAACAAGTAATCATGAGACTTCAGTAAATTTGCCTCTACCTTGATGGCTTCATGTTTAGAATAAAGCAGTGGCTCTCTAATTATTGCATGCATCAGAGTCACCTAGAGGGTTTGTTAAAAAGCATAGATTGCTGGGCCCCACCCCAAAATTTCTGAGTTAATAGGTCTGGCTGAAGATTTGAATTTCTAACTTTCCAGGAGATGCTGGTGCTGCTGGTCAGGAGACCATACTTGGAGAACCAATGAAATGAAGAGACCAAGTTGTGGAATGTCCAAGCTCACCAAATATTTTTTAAATTATTTAAAAAAACAATTCTTGGTAGGGTGTGGTGGTTCATCCCTGTAATCCCAGCACTTGGGAGGCCAAGGCGGGTGGATCACCTAAGGTCAGGAGTTGGAGATGAGCCTGGCCAACATGGCAAAACCCTGTCTCTACTAAAAATACAAAAATTTGCTGGGTGTGGTGGCAGGTGCCTATAATCCCAACTACTTGGGAGGATGAGGTGGAAGAATTCCTTGAACCCAGGAAGCGGAGTTTGCAGTGAGCCAGGATCGCACCACTGCATTCCAGCCTGGGCAACAGAGTAAGAGTCTGTCTCAAAAAAACAAAAATAAAACAGAATAAAACAACAAAAAAAGTTATTTAGCAAAGCCCTATGATTTTTTTTTAGTACGAAAGGAATATCATACCTACCACTTACAAGTAATCATTTCCACTTGCAAGTCATATGAGTTCCATACTTATATCTCTTTGAAGTTTCCTGGATTTTTAAAAGGATATCTTTAAAGGACAGGTAGACTTACATCTAATACTTAATTTTTTTTCTTTTCCTCTACATAGTTCCATATGTTTTGAAGAGCTGTGCAGAATTTATAGAGACTCACGGCATCGTGGATGGAATCTATCGGCTTTCAGGAGTCACCTCAAACATACAACGGCTAAGGTAATCTAAAAGAATAGCCCCAAAAGAATTCTCCCATGATTCTTCCTGTGTCCATACCTCTGTCCACCAGCGTCCAGAGTATTAAAAACCCAAAGGAACTGAGGGAAGTGTGGCAGCACCGAAGATCAGATGCAGTGGGTTTCAGATGCCTGACTGTTCTTAATCTAATCAGGAAACTCTCCAGCCTGATGTAATTCTTTCTAACAAAAGCTCCTAGGGCTTTCAATCTGTTTCTTTGCCTTGCACCAGATATATTCTTCTTAGGCAAATTTGATTTAACTCAAATGATTTAAATTACAAGTTAAGGAAAGCATGATTTATTATCATTCCCTTGCCTGCCCAAATCTTGGTTAGATTAGGTTCCTGTTGCTTAGTGTTTAGAACCCTGAGATCCACGTCAGTTTTTCTGCTGGCACACCCTCAACATTTGAGGTTTTGTCTGGTTGAGAAATCAGAAGCCTGTATGACTGTACCTGTCTCTAATTGATGCTGGGATTTAAAAAATTACTGATGGGTGAACTATTTCCAATTCTATGGATTTATCCTAACGTTTGGAAAAAATTTCTATCACATTCAATAAAGAAAGCAAAACTTTTTCTACAAAACACAGTTATGTATGTGTTTTATATACATACAGAAAGTATAGAAAAGACAGAGTATATATATATATATATAAATAATTTTATATGATTTAAACAATAGATTTACATATTTTACATATTGTTCCTTAACAGCAAAAGGAACATAATTTAATGTTATTTTAATTATAACATTATTACCTATATTTATTATATGTTCTTTAGTTATAAATGTAGACTTTTAAAACAATAAAAACATTATTATTACAAGGCTAATATGTAAAATTTAATAAGTTGTGCAGGTAATTCAGTTTGCATATTTTTTCTCCTGCTTGGTTTCTGCCCTTTTCCCCCAGATTTGGATTATAATTAAATTATACCAAAGAACTAGAACATCTTTCTTTTTTTCCTACTAAAGTGATAGCTGTTGAAAAAAATTGGTTTTTTGCAGCCATAGATTTTTTTGAATTTATGTGTTTACATAATTTCACTAATTTACTAGTGCTCCATTTATTAGAGTTTCAATGGCAAATACTTCTTGATGGTTTGAAATACACTACACAGTAGGTAGCATCCTGGAAGGACACTTGGGTGGTAACTAATTATTTTTTATTTCAGCCCTGACCTTATCCTTGACAAGAGAAATCTTTGGCTAAATAAATGAGTAAGCTCTAGATTGCTCTTGTTCTACTCTCTTTAAAACATTCTCTTTTTAAAAGAGAACTATGCCAAGAGAACATAGCATGGCATAGTTTTCTTATAAAACAGCATGGGCCGGGCGCAGTGGCTCACGCCTGTAATCCCAGCCCTTTGGGAGGCCAAGGCCGGTGGATCACCTGCGGTCAGGAGTTCGAGACTAGCCTGGCCAACATGGTGAAACCCCGTCTCTACTAAAAACACAAAAAGTAGCTGGGCGTGGTGGTGAGCACCTGTAATCCCAGCTACTCAGGAGTCTGAGGCAGAAGAATCGCTTGAAACTAGGAGGCAGAGGTTGCAGTGAGCTGAGATTATGCCACTGCACTCTAACCTGGGCAAAAAGAGCAAAACTCCATTAATAAATAAATAAATAAATAAAAACATAGCATAGTTCTCTTTCAAAGCTCCACTCAGTTTCTTTTAGGTTCTGAAAGCATCAGGGATTTCCCTACCCTTCATTAAAGGGGTCAGCCTAGAAAACAGGAGAATGGGCAGTGAGCTGTTTCAAAAATGCTAATTCTGAGAGTCCTGTTGACTTTATTACCATTGGTTGACTAAGTGAATACTCTCAAAAAGCTTCACTTCTCTTCTATAGTAAAGCTCGTATTGTCATTTTAAAACAGATTTTAACTTGTTGTAAGTATTAATATATATATTATTTGAGGTAGTATATTCATGTAACCTTTTTTAGGAAATGTTTTCTAAATGTTTTTCAGGCCTGAAATTGGATGATGTTCTAAGACACCCCACTATAGATTGTTTAAGAAGATAGTTATAAATTCATCTGTCCTGTAGGAGTCGCCATCAGGCAGCCTAGAAGGTTCTGTTGAGCACCAAAAAGACAGTCGATTAAAATTCTCAAACTTTGGGTTTGAATCTCCAGATAAAACAAGTTTGTTGACATGGATATACAGAGATGAGTGACAACAACCTGACCTACCCTAGTTTCAGTCTGTCCTGTAAGAAAGGGAAATTCATTTTGAACAATGTTTTGGAAAAACAAATCTCAATAGGACTTTTTGATAAGTTGTTTTGATATTTCCCCAATGTTGATAACCAAGACTGCAGACATTGTGCCATGGGAAATCCATTTATAAATGAGCATTATGTCTTTCTAATCACAGCATATTTTGCAAGGAAGACCCAAACCTGAAATGGAAGTCTTCCTGTGACTTCCTCATGCCTGGAGTAGAAGATCTTTTTGAATTAAGGTCAAAAATATAGTCAGAATCAGCAGTTTGGGGTCTTTTTACCCCTAAGCAGCCAAGCAGCTGCTGACATGGAACACACACTCCCTGGGATTGTTATGTCTCCGTCTGTGTTGTTTCAGGCAAGAGTTTGGCTCAGATCAATGTCCAGATCTGACAAGGGAAGTGTACCTCCAGGACATCCACTGTGTGGGCTCGCTCTGCAAGCTCTACTTTAGGGAGCTGCCCAACCCCCTCCTGACTTATGAGCTCTATGAGAAATTCACGGTGAGTGTTTGGATTTCCATTATGGTTACTGGGTGGGATGCATGGATGGGCCAAGAAGAGTTTCAGCACTAAAATAACAATAATAACACTCACCAGATGGTTGACATTATCTTAGCATGGTGAAGGAAGTAGGATAATATTGTAAGGAAAATAGGGTAGTGGAACTGTTTGCTAAATTTTTCTTTCTTGAATTTTCAGAATCATTTTGTTTGTTTTAAGAGCTGGGCTGAATTATCTCCATGTTTATTCAACTGAATCCTCCTTATTGTATAAGGAGGAAACTGAGAACCCCAGAAGTAAAGTGGCTGGCCCAAGGTCACACAGCAGAGGCAGGACAGGAACCTGAAACTCCTCATGCTACACCCACTGCTAGCTTTTTTATCAGACCATTCCCTCTGTGTTTCTTTTGTGGGCTGAGGAAAGAGGTGGGTGAGTAGAGAGAGAAGAGGGAACAAACAAATGTCAAGAGTGGTCAGAAAGCTGGAAAGAGAAAAGAATATGAGGAAAACAGCCAAGAGGGAGAGCAGGATAGGTCAGTGAGTTGGGTTGGTGGAGAGGATGGATGGGCATTAGTGAAACACCTAAGCAGCAGCTGTATAGTCACCAAATAGGTCACCCATAGGAAAGCAGAAAGAATAATAAATGCTTAAAGAATGTCTGTAGAGATAGCATGAAAACAGGGCTTGAACACTTGGTTGCATGGGAGAAGGTATAGAGCAGGCAGAGGGCTGAGTTTAACCAGGGTTGGGGTTCAACCGGCAAAGAGGAATGAGAGAGATGATAGTGTATGCTGGAGGCATTGAAATAATTGAACATGGAATTTAGCGTAGATAGGAAAGGAAGTAAGGGCACAAGGTAGATAAGTAGCAATGTAAAAGTAGACCATCCCAGTGAAGTCAATGAAGTGTTAAAGTATGGTAGTCGGAGAGGGATGGTTGAAAGTGAAATTAGGCAAGGTTACAATTTTGGGTAAAGACCAGATCTAGTCACTAATAGTGGGAGGGAACATTTCTCATGGCTCCTGTAATAAATTTATTTTGAGTATATGAAAGATTCTTCAATTTGAAATAATACAGGAATAAATGAATGCTATTTCTTAACAATGGGGTTGAACTATAAAATTTTGTTTAGGAGTTTCCAGTGGTACAGGGAAATACTCAAATGATAATTGAAGAAAAACTAAATGCATAACTGTGTATTAAGAAAGGATTTAAAGGAAGAATGTTCAAAAGACTAACAGTTATTCTTTTCAGTGATGGGATTACAGATAGTTTTTCCTGCTTCTTTAACTTTCATAATTTTACCCACTAAAAATATATTAGTTTTTAGCAAAAACAACAACAACAAAAACAAAACAAAACAAAATCTTCTGGTTATATATACTTAAAGAATTTAAAAAAGGAAAAAACAAAATTAAAAGTGGGGAGAGGGAAATGAAGACAAAAAAAGAAAAACAAACAAAAACTAGTCCAAAGCACATAAAAAAAAACTTGTGCATAAATGTTGACCACTAGAGAAGTCAACATGTACCAGCTGGCATAGAGTTGTCATTGGTTTGGGGACCCCTCTCGGTCAGATCTAAGGCAGAAGGTAAGGTAGCCTCCAGTCTACATGGCTAAGTTGTAAATAATGTCCACTGCTACCCATGGGACCACAGAAGAGTCTTTCCTAGGAACCAAGAGGAAAGGTGTGAGCTTCACGTGGGTCTGTCAGATTATAATCACTTTCACCATATGTAAGCATTTTATCACTTTAAGAGTAAGCCTATTTAATAAAAGACATTATGAAAAATGAAGGAAGGTAGAAAGGAACCATTGGCCTGTCTCCTTAAAGACCAAAGACAACTACAATTATCATATTGTAAGTATTTCCTTCCATCTTTATTCTTTTCATAGTGTTTTTGTTGTGGTTTGTGTTTTGTTTTACAAAATCAAAATAAAATTTTATTGCAAAAATTAAAGCAATACGGAAAAGTATAAAGGAGAAAGTATAAATCACAAATCACTTGAGATTCCACACCCCAGGCATATTTGCTATTAACAGATCTAACAAATATTAACTATATCTGTAGTAACAGATGTTAACAGATCTTACCACACACACACACACTCACTCCTCAGTACTACATATTGGTGTTTGGGATGCTTTTAATTCAACAATGTGACCCTCTTTGTGTGTAAGAAATATATGAAGGCACTATATTTACAGCACATTCTCTCATATGTGCCTTGATTTCTGAAACCAAGCTCCTACTGATGGACATTTAGGTTTTTTGTCCCTCAACATGTTGCTTTTATAAACATTATAATACACATTTTTCACATATATTTTTATCCTATTTTTGTTTGTTTATATCCTTAGGGAAAAATCATTGAAGTAAATTTGCTGAGTAAAAAGTTATTGTTTAAAATTTTGTCGCATATTGCCAGTCTGCCTCCAGAAAGACAAGGAATGCTCTTTTCCCTGCAGACTTTCCAACCCTGGGTATTTCCAGTTGGTTAAATTATTTGTCAATCTGAATCAACTAAAAATAATACTTTGTTGTTGCTTTTATTTGTAAGACTTTTTTGTTTTCAATATAGTCATAATCCTCTTGTCAGTACAATATTATCATCTTTGAATAGGACAGTATGAAATGTCATTTTTGATTAACTGAATGAGTCTAATTTCTTTTAACTAGTATCTCACTCTATTATAGTTGGGGATAGATAGGAATTCTTCGTCTAGGAGCTTTAGAAATACAGTTTCTCCTTAGCTCTTATCTACAGGCTCAGAATGAAACCTGTATTTGTCCCTCCCCTCCTGTTCTCTGATATTGCTAATCATTCTGTTTTCTCACAGCAACTGAAAAATACCAAGGCAACTTGTCAACCTGCCATCAGATTTGAAGGAAATCTGACATTGTATTGAAACAGTTTATTGACACTAAAAAACAGGGTCATTTTGTTATAACAGCTAATTCTATATATATAGAACCTAGTGAAGTTAACTATGGTGGAGAATGTATCATTTAATAGATTTTTTGATCACAGATAATATAAGCAAACCTTCGTATGGAAATAGCTGTTTTACGTTGTCACACATTCTCCCTATAGTTTACTTAAACCTACTTATATAGCTAAAGTAGAATAATACGTTTGTTTGTTTTTATTTTGAGTCGGAGCCTCACTCTGTCACCAGGCTGGAGTGCAGTGGCATGATCTTAGCTCACTGTAACCTCTACCTCCTGAGTTCAAGTGATTCTCCTGCCTCAGCTTCCTGAGTAGCTGGGATCACAGGCACACGCCACCACACCCAGCTAATTTTTGTATTTTTAGTAGAGATGGGGTTTCACCATGTTGGTCAGGATGGTCTCGATCTCTTGACCTCATGATCTGCTTGCCTTAGCCCCACAAAGTGCTGGGATTACAGGCGTGAGCCACTGCGCCCAGCCTGAAATAATGCTTTTTTTAATTTTTATTTTAGGTTTGGGGTACATGTTCAGGTTTGTTATATGGGTAAACTTGTGTCACAGGGGTTCGTATAATTATTTTGTCACCCAGGTACTAAGCCTAGTCCCAATCAAGTAGTCCCCAATGTCTGTTGTTCTTTTCTTTGTGTCCATGTGTTCTCCTCATTTAGCTCCCACTTATAAGTGAGAACATGCAGTATTTGGTTTTCTGTTCCTGCATTAGTTTGCTGAGGATATTGGCCCTCAGCTTCATCCATGTTCCTGCAAAGGACATGATCTCATTCTTTTTTATGGCTGCATAGTATCGCATGGTGTGTATGTACCATATTTTCTTTATCCAATCTGCTGTTGATGGGCATTTAGGTTGATTCCATGTCTTTGCTATTGTGAATAATGCTTCAATGAACCTAAGTGTGTTTGTATCTTATGGTAGAAAGATTTATGTTCCTTTGGATATATACCCAGTAGAGGGATTGCTGGGGTAAATAATAGTTCTGTTTTTAGCTCTTTGGGGAATTGCCTCACTGCTTTCCACAACAGTTGCATTGATTTATACTGCCGACAGTGTGTAAGTGTTCTCATTTCTCCAAACCTCACCAGTATCTGTTATTTTTGACTTTTTAATAATGGTCATAGAAGAATATCTTAATGGAATGATGAATTAGAAAAATATTAATGGGCTAATAATACTAATAATGATAATAGATGTCATTAATTGAGTACTTACTATACGATAAACTCATTGTAAATATTATTTCATTTAATTCTGAAAATAACCCTTTGAGGTAGGTTTTGTTGTTTCTTATATAGAGCATTAAAATGAGGCTCAGAGTGACTCTTGCCTGGGGTGGTACAGCTAGTTGGTGGAGGTAAAGATTTAGTTCTGTCTCATAACTCCCAAACTACTTAAAAATAGAGTTAATGACACTTAATTAAGGCTTTGGTATTAAATAACTTATAGTGAAATAAAGTATTGGAGGAAAAATGTCATAAACAGTGCCAGGAAAACTGGCTAACTATTGGGAAAGGAGGAAATCAAGTTGTGTCTTTACCATTTAGCAGATTTCAGGGTGGAGAAGGGTTTCCTAACCATAAAAGCAAAGAAAAAAGTCACAAAAAAACAGACTTTAAAACTGAACTACATATAAACTATTTTTCTTTATTAAAATATATTAACAAAATTAAAAGGCAAATGACTAAATATAACTATTTACCATAAAGATGACAGGGGATTAATGTTCTTTAATTATATGGAACACCTACCTATCGATAAAAAGAAGTAAAACACATAATACCTCACTAAACAAATAAGCGAAGGATCTCAATAGATAATTCATAAAAAAAGAATTGAATTCTTTAAAAAGTATCAATGTATTAGAATAATATAGTTGCACATTAAATAATTTTTAATGTTACCATTTCATACTAGCAAGCCTATGGTGAAACTGGCTTTTTTATAGTTTTCTGTTGGAAGTGCAAATTGGTTGGACATCCCCAAAAATCACATGAAATTACTATCAAGGGTACTAAAATGCTCATATTCCTTAATCCAGTAACTCTATTTCTAGGACTCCATTCTAGGGTAATAATCAGATGTGCACACAAATAATTGATGTACAATTATGTCCATTGCGATATTATACACAATATCAACATTTTGGAGAGTACATATGTAACAATAGAAGGTGATTTAAATAAATGATAAACCTATCATTGTGAAAACTGTGTAGCTATGAAAAGTCACAGTTTTGAAAAATATTTACTAATCATATGATATGGTTTGGAGGCTTGTCCCCTCTAAATCTCATGTTGAAATGTAATCCCTAATGTTGGAGGTAGGTTCCTGGTGGGAGGTGACTGAATCATGGGGGTTGATTCCTCATGAATGGCATGAATGGCTTAGCATCATCCCCTTGGTGATGAATGAGTTCACTCCTAGTTCCTGTGAGATCTGGTTAGAGTTTGGGACCTCCCACTTTGCTCTCTCGTGCTCACTCTCTCGCATGTAATGTCACCAGTTCTTTCTTCGCCTTACACCATGACTGTTAGCTTCTTGTCGCCCTCACCAGAAGCAGATGCTGGACATGCTTGTGCAGTGTGTAGAACCATGAACCGATTCAACCTCTTTTCTATATAAATCACCCAGTCTTAGGTATGAGATATGGTTTGGTTCTGTCCCCACACAAATCTCATCTTGAATTGTGCCGAGGGAAAGACCTGGTGGGAGTGACAGATCATGGGGGTGGTTTTCCCTATGTTGTTCTCATGATGGTGAACGAGCTCTTACAAGATCTGATGGTTCAAGTGTGTGGCAGTTCCCTCTTAGCGCGCTCTCTCTCTCTGTCCTGCTCTGCCATGGTAAGGCATGCTTGCTTCCCCTTCACCTTCTGCCGTGATTATGTTTCTTGAGGCCTCCTAGCCGTGCTTCCTGTTAAGCCTGTGGAACTGTGAGTCAATTAAACCTCTTTTATTCAGAAATTACCCAGTCTCAGGTAGTTCTTATGGCATTGTGAAAAAGGACTAATACAGTATTCCTTTATAGTGACATAAAACCAGAAAAACATGCCATAATATAGCGTTAAATGGGGGGGGGAAGTAATATCTGCAACTAAATAGGAAATTAAGCCAGTGTTCACGTTTGGTGCTTGGAGGCCTGATCAAACTGCTTTTTTTTTTTTTCTTTACCTGTAAGTAGATTAGTAGCGATTATTTCTGGATGATGTGATAAAAGGGGATTTTTTATTTTCTGCAAATTTCCTACTTTAGTTTTGAGTGCATTTATTAGTTTCCTGTTGCTGCTATAACCAGTTTCCATAAACTAGATGACTTAAACAGCAGAAACCTATTCTCTCACAGCTGTGGAGGCCAGCAGTCTGAAATTAGCTTCACTGGGCTGAAGTCAAGGTTTCAGCAGGGTGTGCTCTCTCCAGAGGCTCTAGAGGAAAATCTGTTCCTTGCCCCTCCCATCTTCTGATGGCTGCTGACGTTCCTTGGCTTGTTGGTGCATCACTCCTGTCTCTGCCTCCAGGGCCACATTGCCTTTTCTTCTGTCTGTGTCAAATCTCCCTCTGTCCGCCTCCTATATAGATACCTATGACTGCATTTAGGACGCACCCAGATAATCGAGGATAATCTCCCCACTCAACATCCTTAATTTAACCCATCTACAAAGACTCTTTTCCAAATAAGGTAACACAGGTTCCAGGAATTAGGATTTGATATCTTTGAGAGCAGTTATTCAACATACTACATTACATTTCATTTTTATCAGAAAAGAACACCAACATTTATTTTAGGAAACATTTAGTTTTGTTCAGATTGATCCAGCTAAAATTATTATACCCCAAACAGGAAAAAGTTGCTGACTGGAGATTTTTAGAAGGCCATTTAGAGAGGTGTTAAATTATGTATTTGCCTTTTTCTTTTTTAATTAAAATTTTCACCTGTCAGAATGTATATTTAATTTATGCTGAAATAGTATCTTTTTAAGTTTTTCAAAATTTATTTATTTTAGAGATGCACTCTTGCACTGTCCCCTAGTCTGGAGTGCAGTGGTATAATCATAACTCACTGTAACCTCAAACAGGGGGTCCAGCAACCCTCCTGCTTCGGCCTCCAGAGTAGCTAGGGCTACAGGCATGTGCCATCAAGCCCTGGCCAAAATAATGTCTTTATGTGTTAGTCTCCTTGGGTTAAATCGTAAGCTTCTCAATGACAGGAACTGTGTTTATTTTATTCATTGTTGTACTTACCTGCTCGCTACTGGAAATTTTGGTAACTGTTACTTAGGAAATATTTTCCTACAGGTCTGTTGACTAGCAACTATATTTGAAATGTCACTTAGGGTTGGGCTGAGTGGCTTACCCCTGTAATCCCAACACTTTGGGAGGCCAAGGCAGGCAGATCACTTGAGGTCAGGAGTTAGAGATCAGCCTGGCCAACATGGTGAAAACCTCATCTCTATTAAAAATACAAAAATTATGCAGGCCTGGTGATGTGCACCAGTAATCCCAGCTTCTCATGATACTAAGGCAGGAGAATTGCTTCAACCTGGAAGGTGGAGGTTGCAGTGAGTCGCCACTGCACTCCAGCCTGGGCGACAGAATGATACTCTGTCTCAAAACAAAAAACAAAAAAAGCAATAGCACTTAAGGCAGACAACTGACACCTTGTAACAGGCAAAGGCAGGCTGGTTGTGAGCTCAATATGGCTGCAAAAGGGGACAGTAGCCAATTGTCTTGGTTTGCCAGGGACTCTCCCTGTTTCAACACCAAAAATGTCATGTTCCAGGAAAACTCTCAGTCTTGGGCAAACCAGGATATCGTTCATCCTGTCAGGAGCCCAGAGTGAAAAGGAGCTGCCTCTGCAATGCTGGTATTCATCATGATGGGGAATGATCGTAGGATGGCAGTGTTCTGGAAGGGTGGCCCAAATATGGCTATTTAGCATTTTCAAGCACAAAGCAAAATATTGACTCATTCACCTCCTTCCATTCAACAGTATTTATTGGGCATCTACTATGTACACTTGGTAGGCACAGTTCTAGGTGCAGAGATTTAATGGTGAACAGAGCAGAGAAAATCCTTGGGCTTGTGAAACTTACATTTTAATGGAAGGGACAGATGATACACAAATGTAAGACGTAGATCCATAATGAGAACTATTGATAAGTACTATGAAGAAAAATAATGCAGGGCACAGAAGAGAGAATGATGTGGATTCCTGTTTAAGACAGGATAATCATAGGACTCTTTCTGAGGCGACATTTGAACAGAGGCAAGAATAAAGTGAAGGAACAAATTATGCAGGTATCTGAGAAAACAGGGTGCCAAGAAGAAACCACAGGTGCAAAGGCCTTGGGGCAGCCGGGACACGCTGAGCTTGCTTAGGGGGCATGTGGAGCCCAGCGCGGCCTGCATGGAGCAAGGCAGGTGGATATGATGGGAGACGGAGCAGGGGAATTTGCAGATGGACCAGCTCACTTAGGAGTGCTTGCTTCCACAGGCGTAACGAAGGCGTAGGTGTAACGGCTATCCTGAAGGACACACAGTGCTTCCTCTGGAGTCTGTAGTTGGAAGGAAGGTTAATTTTCCTTGTACCTGCTCTTGAATACTTTCCTTTTTTAAAAAAAAATTATGTGCATGAATTACTTTTTAAAAATCAAGTAAATAGCTTAAAATACCTTAAAATAATAAACATGGTTTGATAATTTTAAGTAATAAATAAAAAGTTAAAGTTGCAGCTGGGGATGCTGTTGGAAGGGAGAGCCTCAGACGGTTTGTGTTGGGCCACCCTGGTGACAGGCCTGTCCAGGCAGCGGGACTTGAGCTCAGGGACTGTGGTGGCTTTGAGTAAACAGAAACCCAGAGTGAGGGTCCTACCACAGAGGACAAGAGCCCAGCCTCTGCCAGCATCCTCCAAGGGCAGGAAGCTGTCCTTATTGATACTGATTTGGAGAGAACAAATAGTCACAGATTCATCCTAGATCTTCTAAGATTTAACCATTATCCATCTTGGCCGGCTAATGCTGAGTGAGATTGTCTTATAGGCAAAAAATTGGAGTAGGTAAAATTCCCGCTCCCATTCCCCAGTTGCCCAGTTATGGATTCTGTGGTCCTAATGGGAGAACGTAGAGAAGCTAAAAATAAGTTTGCAGCGGTCAGGCCCCTCTAGAAGGAAAACATGGATTTAGAAAGCTTCTTGAGAGGTTTGGGGTAGGATGGGGAGAGGTTGAAAATAATGAAATAAACGCCAATCCCAAATGGGACCTGCAGGCATCTTGGGATGAGCCTGTCCCGCCTCTTGGAGAACAAAGATGACTAACAGCTTCCTAAGATATTAAAGGAACTTTCCATGAGGGTTGTTAAATTGACCTACACCTTTATTCCTCAGACACATTTTTTAAAGCAGGGTGGGGTTAGTGGTACAATGTTTGCGAAGCATGATTCTGGCTTTGCAGAGAGATGAAGAGAAGCTCCCCACCCCTCCCTGTGTGTGCAAAGTAGAACATGGGAGAGTCCACAGAGCATTCCCGCAGCCCTTCCCTCCCCCAGAGCTTCTCTCCCTTGGCTCCTTGTTGTGAGGTTCCCACTGCCTTGCAGAGCCACGGTCCTCTCCACAATCCTGTTTTCCAAATGGCAGCCCCAGGGAAGAAAAGGGAGGTGTCAGGATTCTTACTAGAGGCCCTGTTCTTGCCCCTACCCTACACCCTGCATATCTCACAAAGCGAGGATTGCGGCAGCGATCTTGCTTAGGCTGAGCCTGTTCTTAGGTTGGCAAACCCACCAGAAGATTGGGACACCTGTGACTGTCATCCTCCCAGTCCCACGTTTCTCCTCACTTCTGCTTCAAATGCGAGACCCCAAGATTTCCACACAGAGAAGTTGGATTGCCTTAAAACATGGTGGGCTTCTGTATATTTGTTTTACTTCAATTAAATAAAAAAGGTAAAAAAGAAAACACTTGGTGGGCAAAGCCCTGGCCTGATGTCTCACACTTACTGTACGCCAGGCACTGTTCTGGATGCAGGGATTCGTCACATCCCTGCACTCACAGAGCTTATGTTCTAGCAAGGGAGACAGACAATAAGCAATAACTCCAATAAATAAGTGCATTCTTGTAGTAGTATAATGGCAGGGAGTCCTGTGGGGAGAAAGTGGGAGGGATTGGGAGGCCCAGGCTGGAGTAAGACCTCAGCGGTCTCCTCCGGGTTAAAACAGATCATACTTAGCTGGTGTGTCCTAGGAACTGAAGATGCTGGTAAAGTTAATTCCCTTCCACTTTTCTGTGCCTAAAAATTCTCATTACTGAGAGTGTGAAATTCAGTATTTACATGCAGTAAGCACACAGGAGCTAAAAACTGAACAGAGGTGAACAACGTAAGAAAACCATCACCACAGTTAAGATCTTATTTGGGGTTATATGGCAAGGGGCAATATTTATCAAATTAATTAAGATATTCCATGATTGTACCTTTCATTATGTATAAATGTAAAGCAAGTTTCTAGCACTGGGAGGAAATCCAAGACTGAGTATGAGTAAGTGATGTATGCCTCTGAATTAAAGATATTTTTTTTTTTTTTTTTTGCGACAGAGTCTTGCTCTGTTGCCAGGCTGGAGTGCAGTGGCATGATCTCAGCTTACTGCAACCCCTGCCTCCATGGTGCAAGGAATTCTCCTGCCTCAGCCTCCCAAGAAGCTGGGATTGCAGACACACACCACCACACCTGGCTAATTTTTGTATTTTAGTAGAGACGGGATTTCACTGTATTGGCTATGATGGTCTCAATCTCGTAACCTCATGATCTGCCTGCCTTGGCATCACAAAGTGCTGAGATTACAGGCATGAACGACTGTGCCTGGCCAAATTCAAGATCTTAGAGCCCATTTTAAAGTATATTTTGATCTAGGTGGGTTACCTAGGTATATACATATGAAAAAACTCAGCTTAAGCTATAGCTTAAGATCTGCACATTTTTAATGTACATTAATTATATCTCAGTGAAAAAAGAAAGCAAGCTGTGGTTACCATGGACCATAGACTCAGGCACTGCTCAGATGCTGGCAGTTCATGAGCACTCACACTACAGCGGGAGGGGCCATGAGCAGGACAGATTCTGAGAACAGGGGCGCAGGGAAGGGACCAAGGGAATCTGCGCACGGGTGCCTGCATCCTACAGCAACCCCAGCAGGTGAGAGACGGATGTGGGCCAGCCTGTAGTCACACTGCCTTTATTGCTATTCCTGCCTCTCCTTGAAGGCACTTGGGCTGATGGGGGAACAAAATCCCCACACAGCAAGTAACTGGAGAGCAAGTCTAGGCAAGGCCACCAGCTTTCAGGGACAATGCTGTTATCCCTGCCGAGCAAGGTACATCTTCCCCGCTTCCTGGCTTCTAGAACAGGCAGCAGCCAAGTCTTTGAGGTCATGGAGTAGTCACGGGCTACGTGGGGAGTAGCTGTTTGCACCCACAAAGATAGCCGGCTGAATGGACTTGGTACTGCCCTGTCATCTCCATCTCATTCTATCTCTGTCTCTTTTATTTATTTATTTATTTATTTATTTATTCTTTTAGAGACGGGTGGCACTATGTCACTAGGCTGGATCCAAACTCTTGTGCTCAAGCAATCCTCCCACCTTAGCCTCCTGAGTAGCTAGGATAACAGGCATGCACTACCATGCTGGGCCTGTCTCTATCTCTTTATCTCTCTGTGTGAATCTCTGTGGCTCTCTGCCCCTGAGACACACCCAAGATTCTACACATTCTTACAAGACACCTAGCAACCATCTCAGGATGCCCAGAGTCCCAGGCAGCCCACCACCTCCTGTGCACACAAGGTGAGACCCTGCACATCCAGAACTAACAGAAACTGTAGTGGGTTGCTTGTTTTCATAGTAAAGCATGTTTCTTGGAAGGGTGATCTCGGGGCATGGTTGTGAGGCTGGAGTACGAGGGCTCGAATGATCCCAACACATGGAGATGGCTGTCCTGCTCTCAAGCACTCACTGGCTGTTTTCTGTTCTTCCCTACAGGAGGCAGTGTCGCATTGCCCGAAAGAAGGCCAACTGGCCCGAATCCAAAATGTTATCCAGGAGCTTCCCCCATCCCACTATAGGTGAGAATCGTTGGGAAAAGAAACGTGTGGTCTCTCAGTGCAATGTAACACCAAAGAGGCTGGCATCATGAAAAGGAGCCAATGTAGTGGACAGTAGCCAGTTTAGGCTTTCTCAAGGGCATTTTGAAGTTGGTGAACAGGTCACTATTATCGAAGTGAATTGGTGCCTGACCAGGGCCATTGGCAGCAAGGAGCAGCCCGTCTCCAAGTCACCTGCAGAACACCCCTCAGAATCCCTCAGGAAGTCATTCCAATGATGCATACAAGCCTCTTGGTGGCATTCTTGGTTCATACCCAGATTTGTAGCATAACCAAATCTATGGCAACCAAGGTAGCTTTTCAACAGGGGTTGACCATGGGCTCTTGAGCATTGGCTGATTGATCTGTTTGCTCATCAGTACCATCCCCTACATCATCTCATCCTTTCATTTCATTCTCACAGTTTAGCCCCTAATTTTGCCACCTTTCCCAGTGTTCCCGATGCCTGCCCATTCTTTACAAGGGGGCAGATTTTTATGTGGTATGAGAAAGACCTTCGTAGCAATAATAAATATTGTTTATCTATGAAATTAGCTCCCTAACAAGTACCACAATCCCTGTAGCTGGAAGAATTTTTATGAAAACGAGCCTAGATAAGAGCCTATTTCAAAACTGCGTGGAGGCCATCCTACCCTTCTGGAAAGGAGGAACAAATGGCCACTAAGAGCCTCCAGGCTATGAGGTGCTGTGACTCCCTGGTTCTGTCTCTGGCTGGTGCTCCACAGGCCTCTGCTTACATCTGACAAGATGGACCCCCTTCCCCACCCTGGGCCAGTGTGCCTACGCCCAAGAAAATTACTTTCATCAGTCTTGACATCTTCCCAATATTCCTTCAAAATTCGTAAGATAGAAATATGTAGAGTCTCTTAAATCCAAACTTAGAAATTATCTCTACATGTTGGGCTTCGCACAGGCACTGAAGTTTCTTTGTCAAAAAACAAACCATTCTAGGACCTTGGAATACCTGATTCGACACCTGGCCCACATTGCCTCCTTCAGCAGCAAGACCAACATGCACGCCCGGAACCTGGCCCTGGTGTGGGCGCCAAACCTCCTCAGGTAACCACTGCACCCTCCCCGTGTCACCACCCTGGGGGAACTCAGAGCAGCCCCCTGATTGAAATGCAGATGGGATTCTTCAGAATTGAAGCCCCTTTTAAGGCAAATCTGTGGCTAAGTGGTCATTAAAGCACATATGAATGAAAAGTGATTTAGGTGATAATAGCCTAAGCTTTCTCCCTGCTAACTTGGAAACTGAGTTCCAAAGACATTGTTGGTTATAGCTACAATATGGCGGAAGTTAGGGGTCTGTATGTTACAATTTCTTGCAAAGGCCTTTGTTGTCTTAAGGGTTCACTGGCTTGTTTTGGTGGAGTCACAGCTGGCTGCAACCTGAATCAGCTGCTTCATATGATTTCATAAATGATCACATTTCAGTTAGGGGGAATGGAAAGCATACTATGCAGAAAACAAAAGTCAATCTCTGTATGTTTACAGGATAGTGTTTATAGTATTGCAATGTAGAGTACCTGGTAACTGTTTCAAATTTGTTCAGTTTATTGGGCTTCACAGCCTTTGGAGAGTTCCTTTAATTGGCTTAGTTAAAATATTCTATAAACTGTATCAATTTAGGTGATGGGGCTTGTGCAAAAGGCCAGCTGGCTCCCCTTGCTGCTTCAGGTTGTAAGGCAAACTCACTCACTGAATGTGTTTCTTCCACACTGTAGGTCTAAAGAAATTGAAGCTACTGGTTGCAATGGAGATGCAGCCTTCCTTGCAGTCCGGGTCCAGCAGGTGGTGATTGAGTTCATACTGAATCATGTTGATCAAATCTTTAACAATGGTGCAGCTGGGTCTCTGGAGAATGACGGTAAGGACTCCTCCTAGCATACACACCACCAGCCTCTTCTTTCTTGCAACTAGTGGAGGGACTCAGTTCTAGCCCTGAGCGTTGGCTGTGTGTATGCTTACTACTGTGTTTCAGTATCTCAGGACCATGCATATGTACATTTGTATGTGTGAAGTGAAGCAATAGTGTATTTGCATGTGGCTTTAGCATGTTTCTAATCAGTTACATACATGGCCTATCCTGTGAATGTGGTATGGCGAAATAGAACTGGAATAATGTTCTACTAGTTTTAGTGAGTTCTTAAACTCTGAGTTATTCTCTAAAAGAGGCACTGCTGGCATTCTTCTCCTTGACAATTAGATTTCATCTTTATTTTCAGTATATTTCACAAGACCTTTATACTTTCACCTTCAAGTCTTAGAGGAACAAGTTAAGAGGCGGCGTGTTCATACTCACGTGTATATTTAGAATGCATTCTCTTCTCAAGAATTTCCTGAGTGCTGACTTTGTTCTGCACTGCACCAGGCAGTAGGCATACAAAAATGAGTGTGTTTGTGGGTATCTTATGATGAACATAATGAGCCCTAGGAGTGAATTCAACTCCTGTGAACCTAGTTGGTAAAACCCAAAAATCCAGCGGACCAGGAAGCCTGGTGTAGGAGAGTGATTTTTCCAACATCAGAGTGTAAATCAGAGTTACCTGATGAGCTTGTTAAACCAAGGTTTCTGGACCTCATCCCCAGAATTTCTAGTTTAATATGTTTGGAGTGTGGCTGATAATTTGCATTTCTAACAAGTTTCCAGGTGATGCTGATGCTGATTTTCAGGTCCACACCTGGAGAATCACTGGTGTATAATAACCATATCTGCAAAATACTTTTTAGCTGATCAAAGAACTCCCTTCCAGTTCATCCAGTATTTTGGAAGAACCAGTTATCAGAATCATCTGTTGCAATTAGTATCAAATTTTGATCCCTACCCTGTCCTCTATGTAGTTTATGACCATTTAAAAATTATTTTTATTGAGATAAAATTTACACAACATTAAATTCATTATTTTAGCCATGTTAATGTGTAAAATTCAGCCATTTTTAGTATATTCACAGAATTATACAACCATTATCAGTGTCTAATACCAAAATAATTTCATCAGTCCAAAAAGAAACCTGTCTTGATCTGTTTTGTGCTGCTATAACAGAATACCATAGACTGGGTAATTTGCAATGAAAAGGAATTCATTTCTCATGGTTCCAGAGGCTGGGAAGTCCAGAATCAAGGGGCTAGCATCTGGTGAAGGCCTTATCCTCTTGCTGCATCCTCCTATGGTGGAAGATGGAAAGTCAAGAGAATGTGAGAGAGGGGGCTGAACTTGCTTTTATAACAAACCCACTACTACAATAATGAACCCATTCCTGCAATAATGACATTAATCCATTTAGAAGGGCAGATCCCTCATGACCTAATCACCTCATAAAGGTCCCACCTCACAACAGTGTTGCATTGGGGATCAAGTTTCCAGCACGTGAACTCTGGGGGACACATTTAAACCATAACAAACCCCATACTCATTAAGCAATCACTCTGCATATTCCCCTCCCCAGAGGCCCTGGCAACCACTAGCCTACTTTCTGTTTGTATCGATTTGCCTATTCTGCACATTTCATATAAATGGAATCATGCAATATATGGTGTTTTGTGACTTTTTTTTTGGACAGAGTCTCACTCTGTTGCCCAGGCTGGAGTGCAGTGGCGTGATCCCGGCTCACTGCAACGTCTGCCTCCCAAGTTCAAGCCATTCTCCTGCCTCAGCCTCCTGAGTAGCTGGGATTACAGGTTTACACCAGCACACTTGGCTAATTTTTTTTTTCTTTTCCATTTATAGTAGAGAAGAGATTGGCCATGTTGGCCAGGCTGGTCTCAAACTCCTCACTTCAAGTGATCTGCCTGCCTTGGCCTCCCAAAGTGCTAGGATTACAAGTGTGAGCCATGCACCTGGCCAACTGTTTGCTTTTTGTTTTGTTTTGATTTTGTTTGTTTGCTTAGCATATGCTTTCAAGGTTTGTTCATGTTGTTGTATATGTCGGTACTTAATTCCTTCTTATGGGCTGAATAATGTTCTATTGTATAGATGCACCACATTTTTATCCATTCCTTAGTTTGTGTTGTTTCTACTTTTTGTGGTTATGTATAATGCTGCTGTGAACAGTCACATACAAGTTTGAACATATGTTTTCAATTCTCTTTGTTATATATGTAGGAGTAGCTGGCCTTTCTTATTTCAACTCTCCACTTATAGATTTTTTTCTTTTAAACTATATGAAACCTTTTTGCAAGTAGAAGAGAAGTAATATGTATGCATTTATTCATTCACCCTTTTGAGCCCACAAAAAATTTATTGGGGACTTACTCTACAGCAGGCACTGTTGTAGGTATTCCGCATGCAGCATTTCATTGATTTATTACAGCAAACATCATGAAGTTATCAATCTTATTTAATACATGAAGAACTAGGGAACCAGAACAACTTAGTAACTTCCCAGAGCCACCTAGCGAGTAACTTGCTGCATGTGGACTGCTGAACCCAAATCTTTTAGCCTGTGCTCTTTCCTTAACTCTACTCTGCCTCTATGAGGAAAATAAAAGGACAATAGATTAAATAAATCATTGTGGAGAACTAGGGCTTTTGGGAAATGTTCTTCTGGACAGCAAATCTCATCCATGACTATTAATGTTAAGGTTGTTCCTAATTCCAACCTGAAAATGCCTTTTCTCTTTATGGCTATTGCCTTAGCCATCTTTTTGTCCTGCACATTAAAATCCAGTTTGCTCTTTAGCCTTTAACTCTTGATTGCCTCCAGTGCTTATTATTCACATATATTTCATTTAAACGTTCTTATTATAAATTCTTACTGACTTTGGTAAAGTGCCATACTTAATATTTACACAAAATGGAATAAGCCCTATTCTCTGGAATTTTAGATTTGGACAGAGTACTGCTTCAAACTGAAAATATTTTAGAAGTTGTCTTAGTCTGTTTGGGCTGCTATAAAAAAATTCCATGAACTGGTTAGCTTATAAGCAATCAACTTATTTCTCACACTTCTGGAGACTGGGAAGTTCAAGATCCAGATGCCAGTAGATCCAGCATGTGGTGAGGGCCCATTACTCATAGTTAGCACCTTCTCACTGCGTCCTCACATGGGGAAAGGTGAAACAAGCTCCCTTGGGCCTTTTTTATAAGATCACTAATCCCATTCATTAGTGCTCCACCCTCATGACCTATTCATCAAAAGCCTCACCTCTTAATTCTATTGCTTTGAGTATTCTATTTTAACGTATGAATTTTGGGGGAATACAAATGTTCACAGCATAGCAGAAGGCACTGAATCCAGTGCTTTTATTTGAAGTGACTTGGGGGTATAATTTTGGGACAAAGCGATCATAGTTTCCAAAGAAGTGATCTTTGAACTGAGATGGGGAGCCAGGCATCTGAGCATCTATGAGCAAATGTTCCAAAGACAGAGAACAGAGGATGTAAAAGCTCTGAGGCAGAAAGCTGGAAGTGTTGCAGAACATTGGCCAGTGTGGCTGGAACCAATGTGACCTTCAAAGTGGGGTGCCCCACACTGGTGGGTACCAAAGACTAAAGCAATGAGATATGGGTGTTGGGAGAAACTGTTCCAATTTCTTTTTTCCATTTATTTTTGTCTTAATACTTTATAATTTCTATTATTTTATATATATTTGCTATTACACATGACACAAATACAATGGTATATATGTATAATTTACAGATATATATAAAGGGAGTATACATTTTAAAATGTTTATATTTTTGTAGACTACTGGGCCAGTGGGCAAACAGGAAAGGGGAAGCAGATAAAAAATCCTTTTAGGTCATGCTATGAGGTGGGTTTGTTCTCAGTGCCTTGGGAAAGCGTTG
This sequence comes from Cebus imitator, assembly GCF_001604975.1. NCBI lineage: Eukaryota > Metazoa > Chordata > Mammalia > Primates > Cebidae > Cebus > Cebus imitator. The sequence goes on from NW_016108028.1 coordinate 269,025, forward strand.
GAGGGTTTTGGGCAGGCCAGTGCTGTGTGGAGGAGACGCTGAGAGGCTGGAAGCAGGGAGACTAGTTAAGAAACTATGGCAAAAGCAGATGGGAAATCATGGCAGCCTGTACTGGCATCACAGCAGTGGGAAGGAGGAAAGTGGCTGAGCTCCAGATGTATTTTGGAGGTAGAATTACAGGCTTTGCTTATAGGCTGTATATGGAGGGAGAGATGCATTAAGGAAAGGAATAAATAAAAATTAATAAGTCCAGACTTTAGCTTAGGCACTGGATGGTCCATGGTGCCTCCTATTGACATGGAGGTGAGAGGAGGTACCAGAGTAGAGCAGAGGAGCACAGATTGCAAGGTCTGTTAGGAAATGTAAAGTTAGAGATGCCTAAATAGAGGTCAGGCACAGTGGCTCATGCCTATAATTCCAACACTTTGGGAAGCTGAGGCAGACAAATCACTTGAGGTCAGGGGTTTGAGACCAGTCTGGCCAACATGGTAAAACCTCATCACTATTTTTTTAAAAATACAAAAAATTAGCTGTGTGTGGTGGCTGTACCTGTAATCCTAGCTACTCGGGAGGCTGAGGCAGGAGAATCGCTTGAACCCAGGAGTCAGAGGTTGCAGTGAGCCAAAATTGCACCACTGCAGTCCAGCCTAGGTGACACAGCGAAACTCTGTTTCAAAATAAAAAACAAAAAACAAAAACTTAACTAACAACAACAACAACAAAAAAACACAAAACACCTAAGCAGAGATGATGAGCAGGCCTTTGTCCTAGGAGCATGGAACTGAGGGGGGAGGTGGGCACTAACCTTGGTCTTCTGACCCTGCAGCTTATGTTCTTCCCCTTGTTGCAATTGCTCCAAGAGTGAGTTAATGTACATATTTATTTTTATGTATTTTTAAGCAAATACATAATCAGAAATAATCTAGAATCTGTGAGAGTCTTTGACAAAATATTCAAAGTAGATTAAATTTAATTTTTTTTTTTTTTTTTTTTTTTGAGTCAGAGTCTCACTCTGTCACCCAGGCTAGAGTGCACTGGCATGATCTCGGCTCACTGCAACCTCTGCCTCCCTGGTTCAAGAGATTTCCCTGCCTCAGCCTCCTGAGTAGCTGGGATTATAGGCACCCACCACCACACCCAGTTAATTTTTGTATTTCTAGTAGAGATGGGGGTTTCACTATGTTGGTCAGGCTGGTCTCGAACTCCTGACCTCATGATCTGCCCGCCTCAGCCTCCCAAAGTGCTAGGATTACAGGTGTAAGCCACCACACCTGACCAAATTTAAATATTATTAACCCTCTTTGGATTGAATAAAAAGACTGTGTGAAAGTCAGAAGCTTTACTGAGAAGTTTTCAGGATCCCAGGCTATATTTAATAGTAGTCCTACTGAATGAAGACCATCCTAATCCTCCCCAGAAACACCCCACTATCACATAACAGTTGTCTCCATTTTCCATGAGGCCCTTTTTCAATGGTTTTACTTCTTCCCACCCACAGAGGGTCATGCTCTGCAAAGAGAAATAGTGCCATCAATCTGCTTTCTGAAAATACAGTGAGTTCTCCACCAAAAGTGATTTCAGTTGGTCTAAGTTATCCTTGACTCTGTTTACTACTTTAGAAGTCACAGAAAACTGACAAGGTCACCAAAAACTAAATAGATGCAAACTTAGACTATTTTTTAACTTAAATCAGTTGCACAGCCTCAGCACTATTGATATTTAGTGCTGGATACTTCTTTTTTTGTTCGTTTGTTTGTTTGTTTTTCTTTAGTGCTGGATAATTCTAAATTGTGAGGCACTGCTCTGTGCATTGCAGGACGTTTAACAGCATCCCTGGCCTCTGCCCACTAGATATCAGTAACACTCCCACACACATTGATGACCATCAAAACTATCTCCAGACATTGCCAGATGTCCCTGGGTAGGGAGGGGAGTGGTGCACAAAATCACCTCAAGGTGAGAGCCACTGACTTGGAGAATATAGATAATCCTGTATATCAGTGATTGTCATCATCACTTCCATTCCTAAAAACAAATGCCGTAGAATAGGAAAGGATCAGTTACATACACTAGAAGACAGCTGAGTAGTGAGTAAAAAAACCACAGTGAATAGTATAGGCTGTAAAATACTTCCTGTGGCAGGGATATAAGCCTGGGTGATCTGGGGAAAGTAGAGGTTCTAACTTGAAATGGCCTTAGAGCATGTGCTCTCCAGCTGCGGGAAGGAGAGGCAGCCTCCTGCCCTACTCTGGAAGAGTTATGCTACATCTGTGGCTGGACAGACACTCCCATCTCGCCAAAGCACTAAGCAGAGTTTTCAGGAGTAAGGACTCATTGTTGTCACTCTGGCTCACAGTATGTGTTCAATAAATGTTTGTCATAGGCATGAATGAATGAATGAGTGGTCCCTCTCTAAAAAGTATGGTAGTCACAGCTACCTCCTATAGCCCCTGTTTGTCCTCTGGCAGGTCTGGCCAAGAGCATCATCAGTTTCCTGGGACCTCAGCTCTAGGCCCCACCATGCCCAAGAGAAGGCAGGGTGGCACTCAGCCCCTGTCATGGGATCAGGAATGGAGGGACTCTGGATGGGGAGTCTGGATGGATGTGGTGGGTAGGCCTCCTCCAAGACTGAAGTCTTCCCTTGCCTTTACAGAAAACCGGCCCATCATGAAAAGCCTGACCTTGCCAGCCCTCTCCCTGCCCATGAAGCTGGTGAGCCTGGAGGAAGCTCAGGCCCGCAGCCTGGCCACTAACCATCCTGCTCGCAAAGAAAGGAGGGAGAACAGCCTGCCTGAGATTGTCCCTCCCATGGGCACCCTCTTCCACACCGTCCTTGAATTACCAGACAATAAGTAAGTGGCACTATTTGAAATTCTAGATGTGTGGTTGAACAGAAAAGAGGAAGAGAGGTATATAACAATCTCAGGACCAAGATGGCAGTGTGGGTTGGAGGTAATGTCTGGGTAGGAGTTTAAGGAAACATTCCAGAAGAGAAGGGAGCTATCTCTACAACTCCCTCTCACCAGCGGTTGATGCCTTTATACATGCACTGCCCCAAAGTTAACAAGGCCCCCAATCTCCCTTTGATCAGGAATCCTGTTGGGATAGTGTTATAGTAGTCACATCACGAGTCACGATGGAAATTCCTGACTTTTTAGTGTCGACAAATCAGGCTTGGTGTTTACAAAAGGAAGTTTACTAAAAACAAAAATGTGATCCCCTCCCCTGACCCTCCATTCCCCACATGATGATACAAAAAGCATAGGGTTGAGTGTTCTGATGGAGGATACCTTGACAAATAGTGTCACTCTAGGCTGATTGCTCTGGGTAAGCAGCACTTGGGGACATGCAAACCTGGCCTCCTTGTAGAGCCTGTCAGAGCCCTCCCTCATCTCTAAAACAAATCAAGCATTGTTTTTATTGATAGAATATTTTCTTTCCTCATTTTTCCCTGTCACTTCCTCTGTTGCCACCCGGGTCTTTACCCACCCACTCACTCACACCCCATGGTAGAAAGAAGCAGGGATTGAACAGGAGTCCTAAATTCTAGGCAGATTGTAGGTGGAGGGGCTGAAAGGCAACCTTTCCGTTGAAGGTGTCATCCCCACTGTTTGGTCAGTGAAAAGAGGTATGAAAACAGACACCTCTTATACAGGCTGCCACCTTGCACTACTAGGAGATGCCAGTCACACTGCATGCTATAGGAGTGGCACATCTGGAACTCATCTGTTGAGAAACCCATCTGTGTCCTGGAAAGTGTGGACTGTGTTTTCTTGAGACTGAGGCCCACTGCTTTTTTCCCTAAATCCCTGGAAAATAAGTCTAATTTCCTCCTGATCCTCCAGGGATCAGGAAGAAGAATACCTTGGAAAGACCATCAAATGCATTTTCTCGGTGCTTTCAACCACACCTGGAGTGCACCATACCCAAAGGTATGCCACCCTATAAAATACTACCCAAGGATAAAAACTTGACAAGATCCAGGCCAAGTACAAAGAAAACCACCACACACTGCAAAGCTATCTCAGAAGGATCATAAAAGCATCCTGGGGCCAGGTACTGTAACTCACACCTGTAATCCCAACACTTTGGGAGGCTAAGGTGGGAGCATCGTGTGAGCCCAGGAATTCGAGACCAGCCTGGGCAAAATAGTAAGACCCAGCCTTTACAAAAAATAAAAATATTAGCTGGGTGTGGTGGCATGTGCCTATAGTCCCAGCTACTTGAGAGGCCGAGGCAGGAGGGTTGCTTGAGCCCAGGAGGTCAAGACTACAGTGAGCGTTGTTTGCACCATTGCACTCCAGCCTGGGTAACAGAGCAAGACCCTGTTTCAAAAACAACAACAACAACAAAAAATGACAGTGGGCTTGAGATCTGGACGTTCCATGAGGGCCTTGCAGAGAATAGGTCCTTTGTGGGACCCACAAGTTGCAGGTTTTCATCCTGAAGCTTTATACATTCCAATGGCTAGGCAGAGCCACAGCAGGACAAGGCCTCCATGGTGACCACTGGGGTGCCAGACTCTCTCCACCCAGCCATATGGTCTTTAGTGCTCCCCTTTCCCCATCTCACCAAAGCAGCCTGGTGTGAGGCTAAGCCAGAGACACACCAACTACCCTCTGCATTTCTCTGCAGTAATAATTGACCACACCCAGCAGGCTGCTACTCTCCTCAGCCTCACCAGGCTAGACTCTTTTCCAGGTCGGCTTTCTCTTCCAACCCTTTCAGTCCATGAAACGTCTTCCCTAGCCCTCTCTTTGCCTGTGGATATCCCAGCAGTGTGGCTACAGTGCAGGATCCTAACAGGACCAAGGTCCATATGGTATTTAGTGCTTACTCCTGTATAAAAACTGGCCATGCACGGTGGCTCAGTCCTGTAATCCCAGCACTTGGGAGGCTGAAGCAAGAAGATGGCTTGAGGCCAAGTGTTCAAGACCAGCCTGGGCAAGCTAGTGAGACCCCCATCTCTACAAATGAATAAATGAATGAAATGAATGAATGGTGTCTTTGAAATTACAGAACAAAAGTTCTTATCAGAATTCCCAGAATTGTGTCTTTGCTTGTGACCTCTGAGATTTCCACCTATCCTTGCCTCTTTTTGGCCCTACCTCTGCCTTTAGTAATACACTTTTACCTCTTGCCCTGGGAAATACAGTTTCCTGTGACTCATGAAATTCTTGCTTGGTCACCTAACCAAGCAAGGCCACTAACCATCTCTAGACAGGGTGAGAATCCAGCTTACCTTGGATTTTAGCGGGAAATTTCCTGAAATATCAGAGCCATTCATAACTAAGGACATAATTGGAATATTTGCTCTCTATTTAAAAGCCCCCTTGAAATGACTAGTTAACAAACTAACCCCTTATGTCTTGTTTTTCTTAGGCGAAAGCTCTCCAGTAAATCAAAGAAGTGGAAGTCAATATTTAACCTGGGACGTTCTGGATCGGACTCCAAATCAAAGCTGAGTAGAAATGGGAGTGTATTTGTGAGAGGACAGAGGCTCTCGGGTAAGAATCAACAGCAATTGTTTTATGATACAAGTATTAGTTTCCTAGCTCTGCTTATTAAGTCTTTGGTTTGATCATATCAAGCACACTAGCTCTGAAAGAGAAACTTATAAATTAACTAGGGGAAGAGGAGTCTTTTTTAAAAAATGTTTTAGACTTATCAAAAAAAAAAAGGCAAAACTAGTACACAGAGAACCTGTATACCTTCCGTGCATCTTCTCCCAATGTTAACATCTCGTGTAACTATAATATAGTTATCAAAGCCAAAAATTAATATTGATACAATACTACTAACACATTTGCAGATCTTATTCATATTTGGCCAGCTGTCCCACTACTGTTCTTTTACTTGTCTAGGATCCAATCCAGGATCCCATATTGCATTTGGTTGTCATGTCTCCTTAACCTCTGCCAATCTAGGACAATTCCTTTGTCTTTTTGACCATGATAATTTGGAAGAGTATTGGCCATTTATTTAGTTGAACTTACCTCAAGGAGAGTTTGTCCAGTGTTTTCTCATGGCTAGGCTGAGGTTAGGAATTTTTGCAGAAATCCTACAGAAGTGATGCTGTGCCTGACTCAATGTGGTACATGATGTCAATGTCTTATTGCATGTGAGGAGAACTGTGATCCCTTGGTTAAAGTGCTCTTTGTTATGAGTTTTTGGATCCCTTAATGGTTCTTGGATGTAACAGTTATTCCTATGGTGTTTGCTAGATGATGATTTTCTATTAATTAGAATTCTGCTGTAAAGATCTGTCCCTTTTCCCCTAGCATCATGATTTTTAAAGTAGGATGCTGCCCCATGGGACTTATTTCTGAGTAGTGAATAGAAATTGATACAGGAAGGAACTGAGGGAGCCGTATATAATGGGTAATTTAACCAGTGCAGATGAATATGATGTCAGAAAAGAGAAGCCCAAGAAAAATTTTCATAATGATCTTTAGTGTTATAGATTGAAAGTATGATTAAAATTGAGGCAATAGTTATGAAACCAAGGTGTAAAATATAAATGTACAAATGCAGTGAACAAACTTTGTTTGGATCCTGGTTAAAGAGAGAGAGAGAGAGAAAGAGAGAGAGAGAGAGAGCGGTGATGGAGCACAATGGCATATGCCTATAATCCCAAAACTTTGGGAGGCTGAGGTGGGCAGATCACTTGAGCCCAGGAGTTCAAGACCAGGCTGAGGAACACGGTGAAACCCCAGCTCTAGAAAACAAAAACAAAAAAAGCTACAAAAGATAATTTGGGGAACAAAGAGGGAAAATGTGGATATAGATTGGCTATTAAATCACAAATTTTCATAGTGTGCTAATGGTTCTTAGGAGACATATGCTAAAATTAATATATTTAAGGATGAAGCAGAAAGTATCTTATTGATACTTTCAAATAAGTCAGCAAATTATAGGTAGGTAGATAAATGTCAGTACAAAAATAGATAATGCAAATATATGTCAAAAGGTCAATAATTATCAAAACTAGGTGGTAGGTTTCTAAATGTTGAAATGTTTAATAGAGATGTGGGGGAAACATTAATTCCTATAGGAAAACTGTGAGAATATTTTTAAGGTCTTTCCTCAAACCTGGTGATAATCTAATTACATGCCAAGAATCAGAAAGTTCAGATGTTAGAAATCTTATGCTTGCCTGTTAGAGTAAGGAGTGGTGTCACAGTAGAGCAGTTTCAACGATTTAGGCTGTAAATAATGACAAATCAATTCAATCAACTTATGCAATGAGGGGATTCACTGGCTTCCGCAGTTGAACACCCAAATACAGGGAAGGCTCCAGGGATGGTTTAATTCAGGGGCTCTGTCTCCATTTCTCCGTGTTTTCCCCAGCTGTGCCCTCCCCTTTGGATCAGCTTCACTCCCACACTGGCTTCCTTTGCTGTGGCAAAGTGGCTGTAGTAGTTCCAGGCTTTTCCACCGACTATTCCACTAGGCCCAGAGGGAGAAAGAATATTTCTGGTAGCTTGTTCCTAAGAGCAGGGACCCTTCTTTCCAGAAGGCTCCATCAAAATTCCCCTTGTCTCTGTATCCTTCACTGAGCCACACAGTTCAGTCCCTGTTGTCAAGGATGTGCCTTATGCTGAGTGGCTGCGGCCTGGGTTCCTGAGCCAACCCCTGGCATGAGGAATAGCACTCACACCCAAGAAGTGCAAGAGCTCTGTGCAAAGGACAGAAGGGAAATGGATTCTGGGTATGCATCCATAATCAATTCATGGCAAAACTCAGCTTGCATAAAATGGAAAGATAGCCTGAATTAAGAGGACAGATTGCCACAAGTATGGCAAGACAGATACAAATCAGAAAATAGGATTCTTAAGGGAGAAACTGGGGAGAAGAGTACCTAACCAGAAACTCTTAATCTATAAAAAGAGATTTGCTTAAGCATGTCAGAGAGAATTTCAGTTGCAGAATCAGTGGTATAGCCATGAAAGAGGTTCACCAATAACGAAAAGTCAAAAAACAATAAAACAAAACAAAAGAACAAAAAGGAAATAAGTGGTTTCCTTTGATCTTGATTTAAGAAGATTTCTACTCCTGTGAGGTTTTCAAAAAGAACAAGTCCCAAACACTGGATCAAATGGTGGTAAACTCACAGAACATGCAAGGTGTCCCTGGCCAGGGTTTCTCACACAGCTGGACCTCAGAATCGCCCACAGGGTGATCACACCACAGCAATTTTTCCTCAGGAGGTCTGTGGTGAAGTCTGAGTATTGGTAATTTTCTGAAAGCTCCCCAGGTGATTCTGATATGCAGCAAGGGTTGAAAGTCACTGGCTTATGATCTTATGAACAAACTAATCAGATCTTCACTAACTGATGTGAGAGTGAAATTCAAGAACTGTCAGTGTCAATATAAGTGGCTCCCTGTGGCTTTAACTATTGACTGAAGTGGTTTCTTTTTATTAGAAGAATATTGCTGGCAACTCTAGAAAATAAAGATAAATAGGCTTTATGGTCATAACTTTAGTGGAATCTATGATTAAAGTTAGGCCACTGAAGCCTGTAACAAATGTAATCCACCAGTGTGGCCTCTGTAAGTGGCACATGAGCTTGCTGTTGAAATATGCATGTGAAAAGGGGAGCCAGTAAATTATCATACGTAAATAATATGCTTTAAAATCTCATAACTAAAGATACTTAGGACTTCGTGACCAAAACACCAAAAGCATTGGCAACAAAAGCCAAAGTAGACAAATTGGACCTAATTAAACTCCAGAGCTTCTGTACAGCAAAAGAAACAATCATTAGAGTGAACTGGCAACCAACAGAATGGGAAAAACTTTTTGCAATCTACCCATCTGACAAAGGGCTAATATCCAGAATCTACAAAGAACTAAAACAGATTTATAAGAAAAAAACAACAAACCCATCCAAAAGCGGGCAAAGGATATGGACATTTTTCAAAAGAAGACATATGTGAGGCCAACGAACATGAAAAAATGCTCATCATCACTGATTATTAGAGAAATGCATTATTAGAGAAATGCAAATCAAAACCACATTGAGATACCACACCAGTTACAATAGCAATCATTAAAAAATCTGGAGAAAGTAGACACTGGAGAGGATGTGGAGAAGTAGGAACACTTTTACACTGTTGGTAGGAGTGTAAACTAGTTCAACCATTGTGGAAGACAGTGTGGCTCTTCCTCAAGGACCTAGAAATAGAAATTTCATTTGACCCAGCAATCCCATTATTGGGTGTATACCCAAAGGATTTTAAATCATTCTATTATAAAGACACATTCACACGTATGTTCATAGCAGCACTATTTACGATAGCAAAGACCTGGAACCAACCCAAATGCCCATTGACGATAGACTGGACAAGGAAAATGTGGCCCATATACACCATGGAATACTATGCAGCCATAAAAAATGATGAGTTTGTGTCCTTTGTAGGGACATGGATTAATCTGGAAACCATCATTCTCAGCAAATTGACACAAGAACAGAAAATCAAATATCGCATATTCTCACTCATAGGCAGGTGTTGAACAATGAGAACACATGGACACAGGGAGGGGAGCATCACACACTGTTGGGGGGGCAAGGGAGGGACAATGGGGGGGTGGTGAGGTTGGGAGGGATAACATGGGGAGAAATGCCAGATGTAGGTGACAGGGGGATGGAGGCAACAAACCACATTGCCATGTGCGTGCCTATGCAATAATCCTGCATGATCTGCACATGTACCCCAGAACCTAAAGTACAATTTTAAAAATTTAAAAATAAAATAAATAAAAAATTAATTCACCATGAATAGTATTGGGATTTTTGGGGGTAGGGAGGAGCAGGTGAAGGGGAGTTTAACCATATCTAGAACATGAAACAGAGATAAGAAATAAAATATAGAAAAAATGAACTATTGACTAAGATGCATAAATATTAGAGCCTCCCAGATATGGATATTTTAATTGATTCAATTTAAGCTTTTTGTACATTATTAAAGAGAAAGAAGAGTTCAGGGCATCCTCCAAAATGAACTATGAGCAGAGAAATCTCAAAGCCATATGGCTATAGCAGGTCCAGGCTCACCTTTGAGTAATGCAGCTAAGAAAGGGGACTTGGGAACACAAAGGCTGCCAGAAAACTGGGGCTGTGCCTCTGTAAGGCCAGGCCAAAGTCCCAGACAGAAAAATGTAATCTAAATATAGTCATAAGCCACAGGGGCTTGAGCTCTTAGTTACTATCCAGAAAGGGGGCCAGGGAATGCTTGGGGACTGTCCCCCAAGCCACAGCTCTGATGTGCTGCTGTGCTCAGCAAGGCCACAAGGAAGTACATCATGAGAAAGAGGCTTCAACACCAAAGGTGGACACTGATGGACCTACAGACAGAGCTGCTGCCTGGCCTATGTGAGACAGTCGGGGCGCCTGGTCACTGCCTGTCAAGGTCGACACGTGGAAACCAGAGAAATACTAGAAATATAGCTCCTGGAAAATAAACGCAATGCATGTCCTAGAATATACAAAGTGATGCTGACCAGGTAGTTTTAGGACAGTAAAACAATTTATAGGTTTGTGGAAAGAGCAGATCTTCAAAGGATAAGAATTCTGGGGCACATTGGAAGTGAGGGGGTGAAAGGTGTTCTCTGCCTGTGCCAAGGATTTGTGTGGCGATGGCTGGGCATCCCACAGCGGGCCCCAGAAAGAGAGAAGCCCCAAGATGGGAGACCAAAAGGGACTAGTTCAGAACCTCCCTGCAGGAGCGGGTTTGGATCAAGGAGGAAGAACAGGCGATCTTTAAATGAAAGACAAAAGCAGGCTTGAGTTACGGCTCAATTTTGGTTAAGGCCAACTCTAACTGTTTCTCCTAGAACCTTCTCCTGTCTTCCCCTTTGTTGCTGAGCCCTGATCCATCCTGAAGAGCAGCAACAACAACAATAAACAATTGTTACTTTTTAATGAGTACTTACTCTATTGCAGATTAGTACAGTCTAATTACTTTATAGTCATTACCCATTTAATCCTCACAACAGCTCTTATTTTTTCTCATTTTATACATGACAAAACTAGAGTTTAGAAAAGTTTAGCTGTCACTTTGGGAGGCCAAGGCAGGAGGACTGCTTGAGTCTAGGAGTTTGAGACCAGTCTGGGCAATATAGTGAGACCCTGTTTCTAAAAAAAATTTTTTTTTAATTAGCCGGATTTGTTGGTGAGTTCCTGTAGTCCTAGCTACTCCAGAGGCCAGGGCAGGAAGATTGCTGGAGCACAGGAGGTTGAGGCTGCAGTGAGCTTATGATCACTCTACCACACTGCAGCCCGGGCAACAGAATGAGACCCTGTCTAAAAAAAAAAAAAAAAACAGTGTAGCTGCTTGTCTGGGGTCACACAGCCCAAAAGTGGCAGAGCTGAAATTCAAACCCAGATGTTTCTGAATTCAGAGTTACCTTAGGGGCCACTAGTCCTGGGCCTCCTGCTTCCCCTCCTGGCAAGCTCGACCTAGAAGGAACTACTCTTCAGCCAGTTGTGTTCCCTGAAAAGAGACGGCATTTGTGAATGCATCTATTTAATGCTATGCCTCGAATAAGTTTTTGGTCATTTAAACCACACTCTTCCAAAAATCTGCTAAGGTGGCGTACAAAGATACATGGTGCACACCCAGTCACAGAGTAGGTGTACAAAAAAGGTTTTGTCGGGATCTGTTCCAGGTTGAGGCTAGTGGGTGAGATCACTGGGTAGCACCCAGGCTGCAGGCCTCAAGGAACAGAGCTGCACCTGGCAGAAACCTAACTCCAGTTCCCTTGGGCCCTCTCACCTGCTGTACCAAATTTGCAGGAACCAAGATATAGTCTCAGCTCTCTGCTCTCTGGCCTGCTGAATACAAAGAGTTGCCTGGAGCCCCATGCATTCTACCCCTGGATTCATCTTTGAATACTTTTTGTACAATAAAATTGGGTTCAAGACTCATTTGCTATAAGCTTTTTCACAAAATTTCAATTTACCTTTATTATTACATAATAATAAAACTTTATAAATGCCCTGATTTTATTAGATCTATCCCATTAAGAAAGTAGGAGCATCTAGGGTGGGGAAGAGGAATGTTTCAAAGGAGATCAATTATACTTGAAAAACTTTCCTAAAGAATTTTGTCTTGTGTACTTACAGACTGTCCTATTTTTCCAAATGCTCTCTCTCAGTACGCATTCATCAAGGATATTTTTTCTTTTGTCTTTAGTGGAAAAGGCTACTATCCGACCAGCTAAAAGCATGGACTCACTGTGTTCAGTGCCTGTGGAAGGTAAGATTTTTACAAGTAGTTTCTGAGTTGGAGATTACAATTAGGAGGCTGGAGCTCACTTGCCTTTACAAACTGCCATGCCTACTTCTCTGTAGTCATGATTACACACAATTATCTAGTTCTAAATCCCACCCTGACCCTTCCCAAACTCAAGGGGTTCACATAGCCCCATAACCTCCCCTACCTTACTCCATGGCTAGGCCTAAACAGCCATCTTCTGCCTAGCCTTCCTCTAGACACAACTGGAGTCCCTGGCTACTTTTCATTCAAACCTGAACCAGGTAAAAGGTCAAGACAGAAGAGGCTTCCCCTTTGTGCAGAAGAAAAGAGCCAAGCATTGATTTATGCCCTATGGTTTTATCCCTAGAGGCCCATGTGTCTTGAATTTGGCTGTTTCCATATGCATTCGCCTCCTAGTTTTTGTGTCAAGTCATGATTTTGAATTGGTAGGTTTATTATGTATTCATTCATTCATTCATTCTATATCACTAAACATTAATTAGGCACCAGCTATGTATCAGCCCTGTGCAAACCACAGTATCCTTTGTTGGAACAGATGTGTGTGCAGTTGCACATGACGTAATACTCATCACCAAAATAACACATAACATTTGTTCTCATAGATCTATCCTTCAGGACTGACTTGCCTGTATCTCTTCCTTTTTTTTCTGTTAAGTAACCAACGAGCACCATTACAAGTTACCAGGCAAAGGACTTGTCTGGCAACAGACTGTTAAAACTCCTCTATACTTATCCCATGACCCCAGTCCCTATAATACAAGATAATTTTCTCTTTCAAAAATGGGTCAAACCAAAACAATACAGGAAATCTTTAGAACAACATTTTAAAAATAATTCTAAACCTTGGCCAGGCGTGGTGGCTCACACCTATAATCCCAGCCCTTTGGGAGGGTGAGGCAGGTGGATCACTTGAGGCCAGAAGTTTGGGACCAGCCTGGCCAACATGGGTAAACCCTGTCTCTACAAAAAAAAATACAAGAAATTAGCCAGGTGTGGTGATACATGCCTATAATCCTAGCTACTCAGGAGGCCGAGGCACAAAAATGGCTTGAACTCTGAAGGCAGAGGCTGAGGCACAAGAATTGCTTGAACCCAGGAGGCAGAGGGTACAGTGAGCCCAGATTGCACCACTGCTCTTCAGCCTGTCTCAAAAAATAACAATTAATAATAACAATAATTCTAAACCTGTATAATACTCAGTGAGATCTTCTTAAGTTAATTTGATGCTTTCAGCATTTTCTTACTTTTATATTCATTCATTTGATTTGGTTTGGAAACTTCTTGGGCAGTTCTTACCCAGTTTTGCAGGAGTTAATATTTCAAAATATAGGTCATTATATACGTGACATATGAGTATTGGACAGATCATCTGACTGCTGAGTCTCTTGTGTCCTTGTGTATTAAAGGAGATCATTACACTTCCTTACAGAGTGGTCATAAGAATTTTAAGCATAGAGTTATGTAAGGTGCCCAGTATAGGGCTTAGTACCAAGTTAGAAATTATTTTCTAGATCCCTGGCAACTCACATATCATCTCCAAGCTTATTTACTTCCCACATAGACTTTCTCTTCTTTGCTTTCATTTCTAAGTCAGTCAAGAACTTGGGCTGGGCGCAGTAGCACACGCCTGTAATCCCAGCACTTTGGGAGGCCAAGGTGGATGGATCACCTGAGGTCAGGAGTTCGAGACCAGCCTGGCCAACATGGTGAAACCCCTGTCTACCAAACATACAAAAATTAGCCAGGCGTGGTGGCAGGTGCCTGTATTCCCAGCTGCTTGGGAGGCTGAGGCAAGAGAATCACTTGAACCTGGGAGGTGGGGGTTGCATTGAGTGGAGATCATGCCACTGCACTCCAGCCTGGGCAACAGAGCCAGAATTCATTTCAGGGAAAAAAAAAAACTCACTCCTCACAATTGTGCCTTCTAATATTTAGTTAATTTACATTTCTAGTTTCTCATCCTCTGAATCAACAGGAAGAAGCCTGATAAAAGGTGGGAAAGGTCTAGTTGATAACAGCATTTGTGTCCTTGCTGGGAAATCAAAACCCCCTGTCTGGGTCCATCTGCCAGAGAAAACTTAAAACAATAAGTTTTTAAGGTTCTAAAATAAGACAAGATTATGCTTATTACTCCTTTTTGTCGTCTTCATTTTGAGCAAACATCATCTTACTGCCTCTCATCTGTCCCTTTTTTTTTTTTTCATGATCTACATTGAGTGCCTGGTAGATGATGGCTCTGTTGAGCAACTTTAGCAGCAATCTTTCTTTGAAAACTGCTCTACCTGCAAATTTTAAAAGTGATCTGTATGGTATGACAGCAAATGGTCCTACAAGAGCATCATGCTAAAATTCTGTGCATATGAGGAAGTGCTTTCTCTTTTGTCATCCAGATGTTACCTTTTTCTGGACGGTTATGCCCCTGTTAGAATGCTGTGCCTCTCTAGTATTCAAATGTGATGTGCCTGCCCTAACTGGAAGGCCTGCCATTGCATATGTGCCCAGGCTGCTGACCATGCGCTTGTTCCTTTTTACTAGGAAAAGAAGCCAAGGGAAATTTCAATGGAACAGTTACCACCGGTGGATTTTTCATACCAGCAACAAAAATGCACTCCACTGGCACCGGCAGCTCATGTGACCTCAGCAATCAGGAGGGCGAATGGGGCCAGGAGGGGATGCCTCCGGGGGCTGAGGGTGGCTTCGATGTGAGCACCGATCGCGGCCATCTTCAGGGCGCTCAGACCCGGCCCCCACCAGAACAGCTGAAGGTTTTCCGGCCTGTTGAGGATCCCGAGGGCGAGCAAACAGCCCCAAAGATGCTGGGTATGTTCTACACTTCGAACGACAGCCCCAGCAAATCTGTCTTTACCAGCAGCCTCTTCCAGATGGAGCCCTCGCCGCGTCACCAGCGCAAGGCGCTGAACATCTCCGAGCCCTTTGCGGTGTCCGTGCCGCTCCGCGTGTCCGCCGTCATCAGCACCAACAGCACGCCGTGCAGAACACCCCCGAAGGAGCTGCAGTCTCTTTCCAGCCTAGAGGAGTTTTCTTTTCATGGGTCAGAGAGCGGAGGCTGGCCAGAAGACGAGAAGCCACTGGGAGCTGAGACTGCTACAGGTAAAGTAGGGGAGAGAGGGTCTCTTTCCATTGCAGGGGAGAAAAACCACACTTAAATTTGCTTCAAGTTTGCAAAGCAATATGGTGAGGTGGTTAAGTTTGTGGGCTCTAGAGCCAGACTGGGTACAAATCCAGGCTCTGCCATTTCACTGCGTGATCTTCAGCAGGTTAATGTAACCACTCTGTGCCTCAGTTTCTTAATCTGTAAAGTGGGAATAATTATGTTAATAATACCTTTTCCATAAGTTTGTTGTAAATATTAAATTATTTAAGACATATGAAACTCTCAGAACAGTGTTTACATATAATAAATGTTACCTGTTATTTTATTCACTTATAGAGTGAGAAGGCAGGAGAAAAACTCAAAATGGAATGCAGAGCTGCTGAGCTGGAATTGGGGATTCAATTCTTCCAGTCTCCTTCTCTGTCCATCCACCCATCCTCGTTTCTACTTTACATTTGCAAACAGCATGGCTAGCAAACATAGCAACAAGAAAGAGCATCCCTTTCCCAATTTCCTTATATCAAATGCTGGAAGGATTCTGATTGGACCTGTCTGAGCCATATGCCCAGCCTTGAACCAATCACTGTTACCCTGTCCAATTCTGAGATTGGCCAGACTTGAATCTCTAGGTGTGTCTGGAGTGAGGAGGGGTTCTTTGATCAACAAGCAAACCTGAGCCACATAAAATGGAAGTATTGAGAACCCCGAAGGAAAGGATGGCTGACAGTCAAACCAACAAATGTTTATTATGATTTAGGAACATTTATTTTCAATTAATACTAGTCATTTTCAGCACCCATTAGCTTGTCAGTCACTCTCCTAAGTGTCCTGCAAATATTATCTCATTTCTCCCCTCTATCCTATGATATAAATAGTCACTATTATCCCCATTTCCTTAAAGAGGAATAGGTTATTGCTCAATCACTCATACCAAGGAAGTGGAAAAACCAGGATTTTAATTCAGACATTTAAAAAATCCATGCTTGTTACACTGTACCACACTCCCCCCGTGTTCACTATGGGCTGTGGAGTTACAAAGATTGTTAAGACATGATCCCTTCCCCACAGTGAGCTCACAAACTAAGAAGGGAAATTGAAATTCTGCACTGAAGTTCAGCACAGGGTCTACCTGTGGAAGCAGCATAGGAGCCTCCTCAGGATTTTTGGAATTAGGGAGGGCTTAGATACCCAAAGCACCATGAAAGAGGTGTTCATAACAGATGGCAAGGGCATGAAGGAGAGGCAGTTCTCTCAGGAGGATTCCAGGAAGATTTAGAAGAGGTGACATTTGGACTGAGCCTTCATAAATGGGTAGTGTGTCTCCATACAGAAAAGATGAGAAAGGGCATTCTGGGCTTAGAGGCAGCTACATGTTGTGGGATGTATGCAGGTTTTGGAACCCAGCTGAGCTGATTCAGATGCTAGCTTTACTGCTTTTTGCCATTTTGGCAGTGAGAGATTTCGGAGCCTGTTTCTCATCTGCAAAGCAGAGGAGGCTCCTATCCCAAAGGCTGTAATGAGGTCTGAATGGGAAAATGTCCATAAAATACCTGTCCATGGACTGACTCACAGAAGATGTGAGTAAATGTTAGTCCTTTTCCTTGCAGGATGGGTGCACAGATGAGCAAATCTCAGGGGCATCAAGTCATACCTTGTCTGGAAGATGGTGTCATGGGCTGGTGTGGGTGCAGCAGGATGAGGGATAGGAGAGAAAGTAAAGGCTTTGAGGAAAACAGTGGTTCCAAAGGCTTTTGTGAGATTTGTTATCCTCTCTAAAAGAGTGGGTCCCTGGACCCCAGTAGGTCTTTAAGAGACAGTCTGTTATCCTTGCATAGGTTAAATACTACATATGCCATTTTATATCAGGGACTTGAGCACACATGGATTTTTGTATTGGGGGGAGGTCCTGGAACCAATTGCCCCATGGATACCTACCGTTTTTAACTTGTGAATTCTGTAAATATTTTACATATTCAAAGATAAAATTGAATTTCAAGAAATAAGCCTACAAAGTGATGGGCAAAAGGAAATCCACTGTTGTGAATTCTGAAGCATTTTTAGTTCAGACATCAGGATGCTGTCACTAGATCTGAGTCGCTGGGCTGGCCTGTGGTGAGATACCTCAGAGTTAAGATACCAGTGTATCCAATGGCAATGAGTAGTTTAGTCTTAACCAATCTTAACCAACAAACTTTTCTGAGCTTGTTCCATATGCCAGACACTATGCTATATGTTTTGCCTCCATTGTTTACTTTATCCTTACATCGGCCCAAAAGCAAGTATTATGATGCCTTTGTACCAAGATTACAAGATTCATTGAGAAATTAGCATTTGAACCCAGGTTTGTTTCTTTCTTTCCTTTCTTACCTTTCTTTCCTTCTTTCTTTCTTTCCTTTCTTTCCTTCTTTCTTTCTTTCCTTCTTTCTTTCCTCTTTCCTTCTTTCCTTTCCTTCTTTCTTTCCTTCTTTCTTTCCTTCTTTCTTCTTTCTTTCTCTCTCTCTCTCTTCCTTCCTTCCCTCCTTCCTTCTTTCTTTCTCTTTTTTTCTTTCTTTCCCTTTCTTTCTTTCTTTCTTTCTTTCTTTCTTTCTTTCTTTCTTTCTTTCTTTCTTTCTTCTTTCTTTCTTTCTTT
Source organism: Cebus imitator (assembly GCF_001604975.1). Classification (NCBI taxonomy): domain Eukaryota; kingdom Metazoa; phylum Chordata; class Mammalia; order Primates; family Cebidae; genus Cebus; species Cebus imitator. The sequence goes on from NW_016108028.1 coordinate 287,051, forward strand.
CTCTTTCTTTCTTTCTTTCTTTCTTTTCTTTCTTTTTCTTTCTTTCTTTTGAGACAGAGTTTCACTCTTGTTGCCCAGGCTGGAGTGCAATGGCACGATCTCAGCTCATGGCAACCACCACCTCCCGGGTTCAAGTGATTCTCCTGCCTCAGCCTCCTGAGTAGCTGGGATTACAGGCATGTGCCACCATACCTCAGTAATTTTGTATTTTTTTTTAAAATAGAGGTGGGGTTTCTCCATGTTGGTCAGGCTGATCTCAAACTCCTGACCTCAGGTGATCTGCCCACTTCAGCCGCCCAAACTGCTGGGATTACAGGCGTGAGGTACCGTGCCTGGTCAAACCCAGGTTCCTTAATACCACTGTAAATGGTAATTTTATTGAGGGCCTGCTATGTGCTGAGCACAGTCCTGGGTACTTGCTTAGTCTTTAATCCACAGTGTGGAAACAGCTTTATGCAATGAAACAGGGCCTTCCTTCATGCAAAGCAATAGAGGCCAAACGAGATCTGCCTGCCTCTTCCTGATATCATAGACGTTTAAGAGCAGAGCTTAATTACTTTGGATAGATCCAAATTGACAGGAGATAACACCTTGGAAGAGTTACACAGGAAACTGTTAATCATAAGACATCTTTGCAGCAAGATGTGAATAATAGAGTTTTGTGATGTTAATGGACTACTCAGAGTCTATTTATTTGAGAAGTGAGAGACTAGACTAGAGCATGGGTTCTCAATTTCAGCACTGCTGACATTTTAGACTGGATAAGTCTTTGTTGTGGGACAGGTTCTATACACTGGAGGATATTTAGCAGATTCCTTGTGTAGGGTCCACTGCCACACTGGGTGCCAGATATAGAGTCCAGCCCTACAGGATTCTGTGAGCCCATCCCAGGTGGTGCGGAGATGAGAAATTGTAGAAATAAAAGACACAAGACACAGAGATAAAGAAAAGAGAGTTTGGGCCCAGAAGTCCACTGCTACTCAAATCGCGGAGACCAGCAGTGGCCCCCAATGCCAAGACGCTGTCACTTTTATTAAGTTGCAAATCTGGGGGCAGGGTAGGTAGGGTGTGGCAGTGATAGGGTCAAGTACATCACGTGTCATTCAGGGCCTCAGGAATTTCTGGCACCTGAAGTAAGGTAAGGAGCATAATGCATCAGCACTTTTTCCATATTTATCAAGAAAGAACAAAAACATTAAGATTTATATTACTATTACTGATTATCTTTTCAAAAAAAAAAAAGAAAGGAACCAGGTGGAGAAGCAGAACATGAGAGTAAACATGGAATGTGACCGCTGAAGCACAGCATCACATAGAGACAGTTATGCCCCTGGATGGCTGCGGGTGTCCCTGACAGCTGTCGGGCCTTACCACAAGAGTCTGGAGAAACAGAGTTTTTTCCAGACTTCCCCAGGAAGGAGATGTCTCAGTCATTTTGGACATGTCCTTCCCTAGCTGGCTAAACAGCGGGCACTTTCCCAGCGCTGGCGCTGCCACACAGCCAAGGCGCCCTCCAGCAGCCCTTATACGGGTGTGACAGAGGGCTTAAAGCATCTTGCCTTAGTGTCATTCATTTACAGTGTCACCCCAGGTTCACACTTCCGACCTGAGAGGCATTAGTAAAAGAATTAGGATAACCTGTGAATAATAACTAATATGGTTATATTTCTAGTTACTTTCTTCTTCATTATTTATATGGAAATAGGCTGAGGTCTTTTGCTCCTGCCTCGGCGCTTATGGGATCTCCTCCCTACATGCTTGGCTTCTATCCACTAGATGCCAGTTGCATTTACCCCTCCCCAATGTTGTGACAAACAAAAAATGTCTCCAGACGTTGCCAAATATCCACTGAAAGAATAAAAAAGTAGGAGCAAGATAGCCCCTGCTTGAGAACCACTGGACTAGGTGATCTTCGAGGTCCCTTCCCTCTCTGACAATCTGTAACTCTGGCAACTGAGGCCAGGACATTGCTAGGAGAAAAGAGTAAATGTAAGGAGCACTGAGCTAGGGGATTTCCCTCCATCCTTCTGAAGCAGGGCCAGGAGACAGGACAGTGACTGTGTTGGGAACAGTTTCTCTTGAAGTGAAGTCTCCTTTAACTGATAACTCCTATCTTCACTGCAGCTTCTGTACTTAAGAAGGCAGCTCTTGAAGATGCCAAGCCAGTACCTGAAGCACCTTGGACAGTGGAATGCAGCAAAGGCCTGTCCGAGGAGCTAGGCACCCACCTAGAGGAGAATAAAACCCCAGAAAGCTCCTTGGGCTCTCAACATTCAAGTGAATTAGAGAAGAGGCCAAATCCAGAGAATGTGGTGGAAGAGGGACAAGAGGCTGACCAGGTGGGATCCAGCACCCTGCAGGAGAGCCCTGGGGCCAGAGCCGAAGCTGTGATTCTCCATGAGATGGTAAGGTGCACTCTCTGCCTGCTCTAACCAGGTGGAGTTCTTTTTTCCCAAGGGCTCTTGGTACAATTTAAAGTAGATTGAAAAAAAATTTTTTTTGAAAACTCGGTTTCTGCCAAAGGGACTTTAAGAGACAAACTTATAATGAAGATCTGAGATTTGTTTTGCAGTAGACTTTACAGAAGTCCTGCAGTGATGGGGAAACGTCCTGCTCAGATTCCCTAGGATAGACTGAACTCTAAATATTTCTGACCTGAGGTCACCATAAGCCAGTAACATGTCCTTGGAATGCAATAACATTCAATCCCAGAAGCAGCATGAGACCTGCTTATCATACCCCAGTCCCAAATACCATGATCATTCACAGAGTTCAGCCTTCTTCCAAACATCCTGGATGGGCAGTTGCCTATACTTATTTCCAAAACCAGAAATATTTCCTCCTGTGGCCTCTGGAGAAGTTAAAATGCAATGCTGGAACTGACTAAACCTTGTCCACTTTTTACAGGTGGAATTTTCCAAGAAGGTTTTTATGGGATGTTCTTCCATAGAAGGTGTGACGAGGTTTTCCAGGGATACCCAAAAAGGAGTCCTGCATTTGGGAGGCAGCTCTGTAATCAGAGGAGGGTCCCAGAAAGGAGGGTGCCTTTGAACTTGCTTCCAGAGTCTTGGTTTTCAGGATGCGCACAAAAGAACCATGTGCTGAGAGTTAGGGCAGAGTGGGATGCCATGGCATCCTCAGAATGGCTCAGTCTCTATAAGATGTGTTTGCATTTGTAGAAGGGGAAAGATGAAGAGATTCATATGGCAATTGATTGAATTCTTATGGAGAAGACCCTGTAAGAATGAATGGCATTGCTTTAAGAAGCAGGTCAGTTAGTGCTGGAAAGAGAGCCAGGTGGATTCGAGGGAACAAGTAAAGGCATCAATTCATTCATTCATTCAAAACATGTATTTAACTTGAACTTTTTGCCAGGCACTGGCATCACTGTAGTGATGCCAGCCTTCTAGTGAACCTGAACTTAAATGAAACCAGGGTTTTTGTTTGTTTTATAAGCAACAGTGCACAGAGATTAAGTACTTATGTACCAGTGTAGACAGAACTGGATTTCAATCCTGATGTGCTGCTATATGACTTAGGTAAATTGTTTACTCTATTTGAACCTAGACCTCTCATCTATAAAATGGAAATAATTATAGTAGTGTTTATCTCCTAGAGTGGTTGGGAAAATTACAAAAGTTACAGTTAAAGAATGTGATGGTGCATGGTGAGCACTCACACAGCCACAGGTATTATGGTGCTGCATCCTTTATTTGCTGAGCTGGCACAGGCTGGCGCTGCAAGTCCCTTCCCTCTCACTGGAAACACTGATGTTGGCACCCAGAGTACTTGGTTCTAAGACAATCAGTTTATTGATGTTTTTCAGGATGAAGATGATCTGGCCAATGCCCTGATCTGGCCCGAGATTCAACAGGAGTTGAAAATCATTGAATCTGAGGAGGAGCTCTCATCGTTGCCACCACCTGCTCTGAAGACCAGCCCAATTCAGCCTGTTCTTGAGTCGAGCCTGGGGCCCTTTGCTCCCCCAGAGCCTCCTCGGAGCTTACCTTGTAGCTCCTTCTCTTCTTCAGGCTCCGCCCCTCTGGAGGTGTGGACTAGGGACCCAGCCAATCAGAGCACACAGGGGGCTTCCACAGTAGCCAATAGAGAGAAACTGGAGCTTGAGCAGGGCGTGCATCCAAACCTCGCCAGCCTGGCTCCTCTGGAAATAGTTCCGTTTGAGACCGCGTCTCCTCAAGCAACAGGAAAAGTGGGAGGCCCAGGGAATCTGTCTCCTTCAGTCCCACCTGCTGCTCCCCCTCCAACTCCTCTGGAGGAGGCACCTCCAGTCCTGCTTTCAAAGGGCAGCCCGGAGAGAGAAGACTCATCCAGGAAATTGGGGACATATCCCTACATAGACCAGCGGGAGTCCCAAAACAGCCCTAGGATCTCTAGCCCCTGTCAGGGAGAGGAGGCCACCCCAAGACAAAATGACAAGCAAAATTCAAAGAATGCTGCTTCTGAGGGGAAAAGATGTGGTTTTCCAAGCCCAACCAGGGAGGCTGAGATCACCTCACAAGGAGAGGAAGATGTAGCCCATTCACTACAGGAGCCTTCAGACTGTGACGAAGATGACACTGTGACAGACATTGCCCAGCATGGCCTGGAGATGGTGGAGCCCTGGGAGGAGCCCCAGTGGGTGACCAGTCCCCTTCACTCCCCCACCCTGAAAGATGTGCATGAGACCCAGGTACAGGGCCTTCAGGGTCACCGATTGGAGAAGAGGCTTTCCCACAGGCCCAGCCTTCGTCAGAGCCATTCTCTAGATAGCAAACCCCCGGTTAAAAGCCAGTGGACTCTCGAGGTTCCCTCCTCCAGCAGCTGTGCTAATCTTGAAACAGACAGGAATTCTGACCCTCTGCAGCCCCAGACACCCAGGAGAGAGATTACTGGATGGGATGAGAAAGCCCTGAGGTCCTTCAGAGAGTTCTCTGGCCTCAAAGGGGCAGAGGCTCTTCCCAACCAGAAGGGACCAAGTGGTATGCAAACCAAGCCAGCGGAAACCAGCCCCATCAGCCTAGCACAGGGAAAGGATCTGGGGACACACCTGGGGCACAGCAGTCCACAGATTAGGCAGGGTGGTGTTCCTGGGCCAGAGAGCAGCAAGAAGAATTCACCGAGCATACAGGACAGCCCTTCACCTGGAGAGCACCCCACAAAGTTACAGCTGAAGAGCACAGAGTGTGGGGCCCCAAAAGGGAAAAACAGGCCTTCTTCCCTCAACTTGGACCCTGCTATTCCCATTGCTGACCTCTTCTGGTTTGAGAATGCGGCCTCATTTAGTTCACCTGGAATGCAGGCCTCTGAGCCAGGAGACCCAAAGGTCACATGGATGACCTCATCTTACTGTAAAGCAGACCCCTGGAGGGTTTACTCCCAGGACCCGCAGGACCTGGACATTGTGGCTCATGTGCTGACAGGCCGCCGTAACTCAGCTCCTGTGAGTGTGTCAGCTGTGAGAACCTCCTTCATGGTCAAAATGTGCCAGGCCAGGGCGGTCCCAGTCATCCCACCCAAGATTCAGTACACCCAGATCCCACAGCCCCTGCCCTCTCAGAGCTCAGATGAGAGTGGGGCTCCACCTCTGGAGAGGAGCCAAGAGGAACCCAGCTCAACCAGTGGGACCACTCAGAAACCTGCCAAAGTTGATTCTCCCTCCTCCCTGGAAAGCCCAAAGGAAGAAAAACCAAAGCAAGATCCCAGTGCCATTAAGTCCTCACCAGTGGAAGCCACTGCACCCTGCCTGTGTGAGGGACCCACCCTTTCTCTAGAACCAGGCTCGCCTAACCTGCTTTCGATGCAGGATGCAACAGTGCAATGCAGAAAGCGCACTTCAGAGACAGAGCCATCTGGGGACAACCTTCTTTCTTCAAAACTGGAGCGACCATCTGGGGGATCTAAGCCTTTCCACAGGTCAAGGCCAGGAAGACCTCAGAGCCTAATCTTATTCAGTCCTCCTTTCCCCGTTATGGACCACCTGCCCCCCTCATCCACAGTGACAGACTCCAAAGTCCTGCTGTCCCCTATCAGAAGTCCCACTCAGACAGTTTCCCCTGGCCTTCTTTGTGGAGAGCTGGCAGAAAACACATGGGTCACACCAGAAGGGGTTACACTTAGGAATAAAATGACCATCCCTAAGAATGGCCAGAGACTAGAGACCTCAACCAGCTGTTTTTACCAGCCCCAGCGGAGATCGGTGATTCTGGATGGAAGAAGTGGCAGACAAATAGAATGATTTCAGTTCACCTGCTAGTGTCTGAAAAAAATTGTAATTCATCTGAAAGTTACTAGAGAGCCAGCTTGCCATATTCCAGGCATAGGTTATCAAGCTTGGGCTTATTCTCTTTCTTCAGCCTTTTGACCACTTATTAATTAGTCCATTTGCCAGAAGAGTGGTCAAAGGAAAAACAAGAAATGAAATTTAGTTAAGTCTATGTGAGCAAGTGAGACAAGGTTAGGTAGGGGAAGAGGATGAAATGCTTGCCTCCAGTGAACTTTGGAGCTTGAATGTGAGTTGGATTGCTCCCCTATTGCTATTATCTATTACTCTTGAGAGCTGGCTGTCCTTTGAAAGAAAGAAATAATGTTCTTTGAAAGAAAGAAAAATATCTTGCTGTGTCAAACCTCAAAATGTTGCTATTGAGGTTAGAAGGCCTCCTCTTCATGCTTTTTAATGCTCTTTAAAACATGTGTTCTTTTAGACCAGTTTTCTAATAAGCTTTGTAAAGTGTACTATCCAAAATAGAAGCAGATCTGGAAATGCAAACTAACGTGCACTTAGATATCCAAGTGGGTGAGCTTACCCACTCTTACCCATGCTCTTTCCCTGGAATCCCTGGAGACCTGTCCAAGATGACTTCCATATACCAGCATAGAAAATCAAAATCAAGAGCTAACCATGAGAATGGCATAATTCAACAAGACTTTCTGGCTCTGGCTTTTAATAATTTGGGACTCCAACTGCCGCTATACTGGACTGTGATTTTTAAATCTAGTAGCTACATGGGTAGAGGCTGAGCTGAGGATTACCGTAATGAAATGTGCTAAATCTTCATTTAGGAGTGCAATCGTGAAGTGAAGTCATCTGCTTTCTTTACAGTATCAGAGTTCAAGAACAGGATGTCATCACAGATAAAAGCCTCACACAAAGGCAGAACTACACTCCAAATTTAATGTCTTTGAATTGGTGGGGCACTAGCAGAAAATACTTCTAGCTCAGCTTTACTCTTCTTCCACACTAGGCTGGACCCAGCAGTACAGGAGCGGATGAAGGAAGGAGCTCCAGGAGGTGAGGGATGAGCCCTAGTAGGGTGGCCATCACAACCACTCACTGAGAGCTGCCCTTCTTAAAAATGTATTTTATTTTAGCCAGTGGATTGCTTCCTTTCTCTTTTTCTCTCCACTGCTCAAGAACAGATTTAAGGCCAGGTGCAGTGGCTCACATCTGTAATCCCAACACTTTGGGAGGCTGAGATGGGTGGATTGCTTGAGCCTAGTTCAAGACCAGCTTGGGCAATACAGCAAGACCCCAGCTCTTAAAAAATAGAAGCTTGAGGAGCCCCTCTCCCTTCCAAAATTCCCCTCATACACTGCCCACTCCAGGCACTCACTCAAACTTGCTCTTCAACTCTGTATACAAGCAGAAGCAATAAACCAATCTGATTTTCTTTTCAATTATTTAGAACTTTCAATGGTTCTTTTCTTTCCAGCTGGCAAGAGAGAGGAGAACTAATATACCTGCTGGCATGTTTTTGGTGCTCCTTAAAAAAGGACGTCACAGGGCATCTCTTCTCAGGTTCAAGCCTGGCTAAATTCTGTCCAGAAGCTCAGTCGTTGTAGGAATTTCTCTAAGGGCTGGTAGTACCTCTGGGTAGGCATCACAACCAACGTTGGTTCTGGGCATAGTGGGGGCTAAGATGAAGCTGCCTCCTCCAATGAGAAATTGGGAGCTGATGCCCTGCAACAGATACATATTCGTCTCTCTCTTCCTCCCTCCCTGATAAGCCTTACAAACAGTTTTGAAATCTTGTTCTGTACCTTTCAAGTCTTTGGCGAGAGTCAGTCCTGCCTTCTGAGAGCACTGAGTGAGCAATGCCTTTCATCATTGTTTTGGCCTTCTCTTGGGTGAGCAAGACATTGGACCAACAGCCAATGAGATATGAACCTGTAAGAAAAGTCCTAGAATATAGTATTGTTCCCCTAGGCCAGCAAAGTGAAGAAATATAGTGGTGACAGATGAGAAAGGCCAGGTTCCAGATATCTGAAATGTACCTTCCTACCTTATCAGAAAATGTGGCAGACAGGTTTGATGTGGGTCTCAGTGCTCCTGCGGTGTCCACACTTTGCTAAGGACCATGTTCTAGTTAGAATGCAAGGGAGGGAAAGAGCTGCACCTTGCTTCACTATCAGAACTCTGAGCCAAATAATGAAATATGTAAACTATTTTATGATCATTTTAAATGTTTGTAACATTTATAAGATATATTTTTATTTGGGGATAGACTGAGAAACCACCATTTACATATTAACAAGTGACTTCAGTTCTGAGGGTTGAAGTGCCTATGTGGATTTATAAAGTGGTTGCATGATATTTTAGACTCTGACATTTATAGCATCACCTTCAGGAACACAATTCTGTGGATGTCATCATGAGACACACTGACAGCTGTGGAGATAGTCCTTACTGTCAGCTTTCCTTGTCAGTCAAGTCCAGAAGGCCTTAGAAGCTGACTCGCCTTCTCAGTCAGTGTCCCACTGCCCAAGGGCGGACCTCCGCTTTGACTTGTGCCCAGCCTGCCAGCCATCACAAAGGCATTCATAAACTTCTTGTGGTCTGGGCTATCCTGGCGCTGATGAAATTCCCTTCTAAAGAAAGAAAACTCATATTTTGCCCTAAATTCTTCCCCCAAATGCCCTGGGATTACCTATTTCACCACCCACTTGAGTCTCTGAAAAATGAATCCCCTGAGAATGGCTAGATGGGAATCGGAGAGTCATTTCATTCAGGAGAGGGACAGAACAGAAGCTGCTGTTTTTAGGAGGATTTACCTGGTGCCCTAGAAACGGCCGTGGAATCAGATTCTCAGAGGGCTTCTTCAAATCAGCTCTCATCCTCAAAATGGTGGCAGTGGGGGAGGTATGGCATGGATGTTAAATGATGAATTTGCAGCGAAATGCATGCATGTACCAGTGTTTTCTTTCAGCATTAGTGGTTGCTTAAGAAAATAATAACCTATATTTTCTATTACACTTGTAATATGAAGAGACCTGACCAAGAATCCCATTAAGACACCTAACCTAATCTAAACCCTAAAACTCAAAATATTGTCCAAGTCAAATTTTTAGACTCTGGGAGCATTAAAAATATAAATATCATCCTCAACAAACATGTATTGAGAGCTTAGTAATAGTGCACTGGGTACCTTAGCATTCCAAAATCATTCAAGGATCTAATGAAAAAGGGAGAGGGATGGCAGCAAATGAAACAGCCCATAAACAACCAGAAGCAAAGGTGAGAACCATTAAGTTGCCAAACAAAGGCAGAAGGGGAAAAAGTGTGGCAAGCAGCATCCTTTAATAGGATCACTGATGGTATTCAAGTGACCTACTGACTTCAAATAATCAAATTAAACACAAAAATCCAATAGAACAGCCCAGTGAGACACTCAGGTGTTGAGAACTTTGCTTTGATTTAGAAAATCAGAGAGTGGAAACTAGGTATAATAAGTAGTTCTGAGGTTTTGTGTGGTCATAATTGGTTTGGTGAAGTGTTAGATTTCTGCAAATAAGCCAGATAGGATCAGTATTCATACTGCTTGAAAAGGGGATTTTAGAGACTCCTGTCATCACAAAGCAGGTTAACTCCTAGGTAATGGTGAAGCAGTAGGCCCAAGATAAAATGTTCAAGATTAATTGTTCTTTCAGTGTTTGGCATATGATAATCACATATGGCTAAAATTTGATGGGACAGTCATTTGTCTACACAGGCCTTGCGTTCCTGCATGAAGAGATACTGGGGAGCATACGATTATTTTTCCAGTATTGGAGTGGTAGATGTTTGCAGCAGGTCCAGTTTTCACTAGGATTTATTTGGGCCATATTCTGTCATGGCCAGTCCTATCTGATGACGACATGAATCTTGGGGTTAAGCATTGCTAAAATTATGATTTTAGACATATCCAACAGGAAGGCCAGCTCAAAATGTGGCATGACAGGATATGTGCTCTATTACCAAAACCTTTCCTAGCGAAAGTGGGCCAGAAGAGGGAGCAAGCATCTTTACAAGCCTGGAGAGGAGAGGGTGATGGTGGAAGGGTGATGATTGCCTGAAATCAGTGCCAGTATAGATAGCATAAAATTGGGGGCCACCACAGATTGGCTGGCTAATGTGTGGATCATTTAGTAGTCTTGAGGTATATTAATAATGCAGAGATTACTTTTTTATAAAGGTAAGGAGGACGTAGTTAAATGTAAGAAGCGTACAAGGTCCATAGCCATGTGTTCTACTGGATAAATCGCAATGCTTTGCAATAACTTAATGCCATAGTACTTGCTGGCTTATAATTCTGCAAAGTAAAGCACTTTTTTAAAGGAGTCTGTTGGAAAACCACATGATTTCAGCTGTGTTTTAAGCTCTACAAATATGTTTCCAAAGATGTAATCAAAATGTAATTCTATTGATTAAAAATATAAATAAATATTAAAACTATCCGTAGAGACATTTAAGTATAATTTAAAAAGATTGTTATGCTTTAAAAACATACTCTAATAAATGATATAAAATATAATGCTTATGATGGAACTATGAACTAGAGGAGGACATGGGCTCCCCAAAATCAATAATCAGAAAAGTAGACTATATGCACCAGGCTCATTGTTTTGGCTTGTTCTGTTTGATGTCATTTTTTGTTAATTCAGTGTTTGGTCTCACGGAAAAGTCCTTGATGATTTGTTTCAGTACATTTTTCTTGTTTTTGCTATTTTGCATACTAATAATTGTCAGATGTTTGCAACTTCAGCTTCTTACTGTTGCAATCATAGTCATGTCACTCAAGAAACCCAGTGTAGTAAGTCCAGGGTATCGTAATGCAAAATGAGAAGAAAAAAAGCTCCTTGCTTCTCAAAACTCCACAGCTTATGGAGTAACATGGGTCTACCTGCACAGATGTGAACTCAATTTTCCCTATTACTTGAATCAATTAAAGGGGACTCTTCTTTTATTTGAGTGATTATGTTAATGATGCTCTGGGGGAAAGGCAAACATTTGTTATCCTGGCATATATCCTGTTATATATATAACCATCAAGGCAGGGAAGGGGAGGTAAACAATCATAGAACCTACGTCCACAACCTAGTGATATTTGCAGTGAAATATTTCCAGTGATATTTCTCCTTTCATTGCCAAGGGGATGAAAACACTACCATTTTGGCAACAACTTTCTATTTAGAACCTTACTCTCCCTGTGCCAGCTCCTGCTATCCTTCACTACTGCCCTAAAATGCCTCCTATATACTCCCGGAGCCCCAACACTCTTTTGTTTCTCTACTGAACCTCCCTCAACCCCACTCCAACACAGATTCCCCTCACTTCCAATCTTTCCCACTGTTCTCTGGAGTCACTATTTCCTTATAAACTCCCCTGCAGCCCCAGTCTCTTCACTGAATATTGTTGCCACTTCCTGGACTTCAAGAAAACTCACGTGGGAACATTTCTTTCCCTGCACAAAAGGCTGCACATGTGCACATGCTCCCATATTACAGAGATTTGAGCAAAGGGTCAGAGGATATTCTCCCAGGCCCTCACTTCTGCACCATTGCTTCTTCCCATCCCATATAAAAATCCCTCATTACCAAAATGTATGGATCCAACTATTTGAACTTTTTTATCATTTGTGTCCATGGTATACTTAATGTCCCAGATTCCCCAGTCTTGGGTACCAAGCAACCTGTTTCCTTCTACCTCATGTCCCACCATCATCCTGGATGACTTCAGTGTTCTAGAGGAAAGCCCACCCACCCGATCCCCTTGCCGTAATTACTTACAGCTTTTTACCTCAACTCAGTTTTGAAGATTTGCTTCTAGGGTTACACATCAGGCTATTTCACAATACAGAATTTTATGATCCTAAATTCTTTTTCCTTTTTCAGAACTTTCTTTATCCTTACTACTTTATTCCTTGTATTTGTGCAAGATTGCCACATCTGCCCCCCCTCCCCAGTCTACTCTGATAGATAGCACTCCCACCACGCTTCATACTTCTTTCCCTAGCCTTTCCAGACCTAACGCACATCATCCCCATTCTCACCAGGACCATTAACTCCCTTAACTACTAGTCCTTCAGCCACGTCTGCTTGGCAAACCTCCAACCTAGAACCTGGACCCTCATCACATATCTCTGCCCTTTAACTATGTTTGTGGGTTAGATCAGAGAAAACAATAAATCCATGATATGAGAGCTTGTAGATATTTGTGGTCCACCACCTCAACAGCAGCCTCATTTCCAAAACCTATGGTGGCTATTCCACTATTCTTGATTCTCTCCTAAACAACTCTTTCTTTCCCACAAACAAGCAACTGTTCTTGCTTCATGGGTTTATAATGTCAGACATCTTTTTTCAAGCTCCCACTACTATATCTCCTTACCCATATATGTGTGTACCTAACCTCCTTCTAGTTCAGAGGAAGTGTTACCCCTCTTCCCAAGAGCTCCGAGGCTTCTGTGTTCCCATTCTCCTATCATCCACTATTCTTCCCTATGTATTCAGCCTTGCCCTCTTTGATCTTCAATCTGTCGGCATATAAACATGCCAGAGTCTCTTCTATCTTAAAAGTCTTCCTCAATTCTATTTCCTTTACCACCCTGTGTCTAGGTTCCTGGAAGAGTAATCAGTGTCATCAATGCTCAGTTTCTTCTGTTTCATCACAATTCACCATTCTGGACCAACTGCAGCATGACCTCAGCCCGCATAGCTCTCTAAAATTTCTCTTGCTAACGTCACCAGTAGTCTAATATCCAAATCCAACATTCACTTTTCAGTCTCCAGACTTCCCTGTTATATGTGATCCTATTGATTATTCCTCTTGAAACTTTTTCTACTTTGCCTCCTTCCATAACCGTTCATTTTCTTAGCTACATTCACTTAAAAGTTTCCTCTTCCTGGCTGGGTGTGGTGGCTTACGTCTGCAATCCTAGCACTTTGGGAGGCCACGACAAAAGAATTTGAGTCCAGAAGTTCAAGACCAGCCTGGGCAACACAGGAAGACCCTGTCTCTACCAAAAAAAAAAAAAAAATACAAAAATTATCCAGGTATGGTAGCATACACCTGTAGTCCCAGCTACTCAGGAGGCTGAGATAGGAGAATCACCTGAGCCTGGGCGACAGAGCAAGACTCTGTCTCCCCAAAAAAATTTCCTTAAAAGCTGTTATCCACCAGAATTCTGTCCTTCTTTCCCTTTTCACCTCATATGCTTTCCCTGAACTATCTTATTTATGCCCATAGCTGCTTCTACCACCCTCACACTGGTGACCCCCCTCACCACTATTTTCTCTTGCATGGAAATTGAAAATATATATTGTATACTTTTATTGGGGGTACACGCTGATATTACAATTTATGAATATAATGTGAAATAAATTGAGCTGGTTAAAATTTTTGTGGTGAGAACATTTGGAATTCTCAGCACTTTTGAAATGTGTAATACTCTATTAACTGTATTCACCATGCTGTGCAATAGAACTAAAAAGAAGACCATATTCCTTCTGAGATGTTGTATAATTTGACCATCGCCTCCCCAGCCTCGGTAATTACCATTCGACTGTCTGCTTCTATGAGTTTAATGGCTTTAGATTCCATATATGTGAGAACATGCATTATATGTTTTTCTGTGCCAGGCTTATTTCACTTAGCATAATGTTCTCCAGTTCCATCCATGTTGTCACAAATGACAGTATTTCTTTTTTAAAGAGTGAGTAGTATTCCATTATGTATACATACCACATTTTCATTATCCGTTCATCTGTTCGTGGACACTTAGGTTGACACTACAACTTGGCTATTGGGAATAGTGCTGCAATGAACATGTGAATACAGACATCTCTTCAACAAACTGATTTCAAATCTTTTGAATACCCAGAAGAGAGATTCCTAGATCATATGGTAATTCTATATTTAACCTTTTGTGGAACCTCCATACAGTTTCCCATATGGCTATATTAATTTACATTCCCATCACCAGTATTCAAGGGTTCCCTTTTCTCCACATCCTTGCTAAAACTTACCTTTTGTCTTTTTTATAATAGACATTCTGAAAAGTGCAGTGATATCTTGTAGTTTTAAGTTGCACATCCCTATTAACAATTTTAATATGTCTGTTGGCCATTTGCATGTCTACCTTGAAAAATAACTATTTTTATCCCTTGCCTATTTTTTCATTCAGTTTTTGTTTTCTTACAATTGAGTTGTTTAAACTCCTTATATATTTTGGAGATTAACTCTGTATTGGGTGTATAGCTTGCAAAAATTTTCTCCGAAACTATAGGTTGTCTCTGTACACTGTTAATTGTTTCCTTTATGGTGCAGAATCTTTTTAGCTTGATGTAATTCCATTTGTCTGTTTTTGCTTTTGGGATCAAATCCAAAAATTCATCACACAGATCAATGTCATGGAGTTTTCCTCCTTTTTGTCTAGTAGTTTTATAGTTTCAGGTCCTACAATCACATCTTTTCATCCATTTTAGGTTGATTTTTGTATATGGCATGAAGTAAGAGTTCAATTTCATTCTTCTGCATGGGAATATCCAGTTTTTCCAATACCAACTATTACAGAGACTATTCTTTTCCCACTGGGTATTCTTGGAACCTTTGTAAAATCAACTGATTGTACATGTGTGGGTTCATTTATGGACTCTCTATTCCATTAGTCAATGGGTCTATTTTTGCCAGTACTGTACTGTTTTAATTGTTATAGCTTTGTAGTACAGTTTGAAATCAAGTAGTGTGGTATCTCCAGGCTTGTTATTTTTGCTTGATTGCCTTGGCCATTTGGGGGGTTTTGTGGTTTTGTATGAATTTTAGGATAATCTTTTTCTATTTCTATAAAAATGACATTGGAATCTTGATAGGGATTGTGCTAAATCTGTAGATTACTTTGGGTAGTATGGATATTTTAACAATGTCTATTCTTCCACCCCATAAACACAAGAACTCTTTCCACTTATTTGTATCATCTTCAATTTATTTCATCAACATTTTATAGTTTTTGGTGCACAGGTCTTTCAAGTCCTTGGTTACATTTATCCCTAAGTATTTCTTTTTGTAGCTGCTGTAAGTGGGATTTTTCTCTTGATTTCTTTTCAGATAGTTTGTTTTTAGTATATAGAAATGCCACTGATTTTGTGTATCAATTTTGTGTCCTGTGACATTACTGTATTTAATAGTTCTAACAGTTTTTTGGTGGACACTGTTGGGTTTTCTATATATAAGATTATGTCATTTCAGCAAGCTGACAATTGCATTTGTTCCTTTCTATTCGGGTGCTATTTATTTCTTTCTCTTGCCTAATTGCTCAGGCAAAGGTTTCCAATACTGTATAATTTAGAAATGGCAACAGAAAGCATCCTCATGTTGTTCCCGATCTTACAGGAAAGGCTTTCAATTTTCCATCATTCAGTATAATGTTAGCTATGAGCTTCTCATATGTGGCCTTCACTGTATTGAGGTAAATACCTTCTATTCCTTATTTTGGTGAGAGTTATTATCATAAAAGGATGTTGAATTTTGTCAAATGCTTTTTCTTCATCTAATGAGATGATCATATAGATTTTGTTCTTCATTCTATTAATGTGATGTGTCACATGTATTGATTTGCATATGTTAACCATCCTCATATACCAGGAATAAATCTTTTTTTTTTTTTAGTTTTTTTTTTCTTTATTGCATTTTTGGTTTTGGGGTACATATGGAGAACATGCAAGACTATTGTATAGGTACACACATGGCAGTGTGACTTGCTGCCTTCCTCCTCGTCACCTATATCTGGCGTTTCTCCCCATGCTATCTCTCCCAATTCCCCAACCCCTGCTGTCTCTCCCCTATTTCCCCCCAACAGACCCGAATGTGTGATTCTCCCCTCCCTGTGTCCATGTGTTCTCATTGTTCAACACCCACTTATGAGTGAGAACATGCGGTGTTTGATTTTCTGTTCTTGTGTCAGTTTGCTGAGAATGATGGTTTTTCGGGTTCAGCCATGTCCCTACACAGCACACGAATTCATCGTTTTTGATGGCTGCATAGTATTCCATGGTGTATATGGGCCATATTTTCCCTGTCCAGTCTATCATTGATGGGCATTTGGGTTGGTTCCAGGTCATTGCTGTTGTAAACAGTGCTGCAATGAACATTTGTGTGCATGTGTCCTTATAGTAGAATGATTTACAATCCTTTGGATATATACCCAGTAATGGGATTGCTGGGTCAAATGGAATTTCTATTTCTAGGTCCTTGAGGAATCGCCACACTGTCTTCCACAATGGTTGAACTAATTTACACTCCCACCAACATTGTAAAAGTGTTCCTATTTCTCCACATCCTCTCCAGCATCTGTTGTCTCCAGATTTTTTAATGATCGCCATTCTAACTGGCATGAAATGGTATCTCAATGTAGTTTTGATTTGCATTTCTCTAATGACCAGTGATGATGAGCATTTTTTCATGTTTGTTGGCCTCATGTATGTCTTCTTTCGTAAAGTGTCTGTTCATATCCTTTGCCCACTTTTGAATCAGCTTGTTTTTTTCTTGTAAATCTGTTTTAGTTATTTGTGTATTCTGGATATCAGCCTTTTGTCACATGGGTAGACTGCAAAAATTTTCCATTCCATTGGTTGCCAATTCACTCTAATTATTGTTTCTTCTGCTGTGCAGAAGCTCTGGAGTTTGATTAGGTCCCATTTGTCTATTTTGGCTTTTGTTGCCAATGCTTTTGGTGTTTTGGTCATGAAGTCCTTGCCTACATCTATGTCCTGAATGGTTTTGCCAGATTTTCTTCTAGGGTTTTTATGGTGTTAGGTCTTATGTTTAAGTCTTTAATCCATCTGGAGTTAATTTTAGTGTACGGTGTCAGGAAGGGGTCCAGTTTCTGCTTTCTGCACATGGCTAGCCAGTTTTCCCAGCACCATTTATGAAACAGGGAATCCTTTCCCCATTGCTTGTTTTTGTCAGGTTTGTCAAAGATCAAATGATTGTAGATGTGTTGTGTTGCCTCCGAGGCCTCTGTTCTGTTCCATTGGTCTATATCTCTGTTTTGGTACCAGTACTATGCTGTTTTGATTACTGTAGCCTTGTAGTATAGTTTGAAGTCCGGTAGCATGATGCCTCCTGCTTTGTTATTTTGCTTAGAATTGACTTGGCTATGTGGGCTCCCTTTCGGTTCCATATGAAGTTTAAGGTGGTTTTTCCCAGTTTTGTGAAGAAGGTCATTGGTATCTTGATGGGGATAGTGTTGAATCTGTAAATTACTTTGGGCAGCATGGCCCTTTTCATGATATTGATTCTTCCTAACCATGAACATGGAATGTTTCTCCATCTGATTGTGTCCTCTCTTATTTCATTGAGCAGTGATTTGTAGTTCTTCTTGAAGAGGTCCTTTACGTTCCTTGTTAGTTCTATTCCTAGGTATTTTATTCCCTTGGTAGCAATTGCAAATGGCAGTTCATTCTTGATTTGGCTCTCTTTAAGTCTGTTATTTGTGTATAGGAATGCTTGTAATTTTTGCACATTGATTTTGTATCCTGAGACTTTGCTGAAGTAGCTTATCAGTTTCAGGAGATTTTGGGCTGAGACAATGGGGTCTCCTAGATATACAATCATGTCATCTGCAAATTGAGACAATTTGACTTCCTCCTTTCCTATTTGAATACCATTTATTTCTTTTTCTTGCCTGATTTCTCTGGAACTTCCAGTACTATATTGAATAGGAGTGGTGAGAGAGGGCATCCTTGTCTAGTGCCAGATTTCAAAGGGAATGCTTCCAGTTTTTGCCCATTCAGTATGATATTGGCTGCTGTTTTGTCGTAAATAGCTTTTATTATTTTGAGATACGTTCCGTCAATACCTAGTTTATTGAGGGTTTTCAGCATAAAGGATGTTGAATTTTGTCAAAGGCCTTCTCTGCATCAATTGAGATAATCATGTGGTTTTTGTCTTTGGTTCTGTTTATGTGGTGAATTATGTTTATAGACTTGCATATGTTGAACCAGCCTTGCATCCCCCTGATGAATCCTACTTCATCATGGTGGATAAGCTTTTGGATGTGCTGTTGCAATCAGTTTGCCAGTATTTTATTGAAGATTTTTGCATCTATGTTCATCATGGATATTGGCCTGAAGCTTTCTTTTCTTGGAAAAAAAAATATATATATCATCCTGATACTAAAACCTCTGCTGGGTTTTAGTATCAGGATTATACTGGTCTCATAAAATGATTTGGGAAGGATTCCCTCATTTGGATTGTTTGGAATAGTTTCAGAGGGAATGGTACCAGCTTGTCTTTGTATGTCTGGTAGAATTCGGCTGTGAACCAGTCTGGACCTGGGCTTTTTTGGGTGGTAGGCTCTTAATTGCTGCCTCAACTTCAGACCTTGTTATTGGTCTATCCAGGGTTACAGCTTCTTCCTGGTTTAGGCTTGGGAGGAGGCAACTATCCAGGAATTTATCCATTTCCTACAGGTTTACTAGTTTATGTGCATAGAGTTGTTTGTAATAATCTCTGATGATGGTTTGTATTTGTGGTGATATCCCCTTTATCTTTTTTTATTGCCTCTATTTGATTATTCTCTATTTTCTTTTTTATTAATCTGGCTAGTGGTCTATTTTATTGATCTTTCTGAAAAACCAGCTCCTGGATTTATTGATTTTTTGAAGGGTATTTTGTGTCTCTATCTCATTCAGTTCTGCTCTGATCTTAGTTATTTCTTGTTTTCTGCTAGGTTTTGAGTTTTTTTTGATCTTGCTCCTCTAGCTCTTTCAATTTTGATGATAGGGTGTTGATTTTAGATCTCTCCTTGCTTCTCATGTGGGCATTTATTGCTATATATTTTCCTCAAGACACTGCTTTAAATGTGTCCCAGAAATTGTGGTATGTTTTGTCTTCATTCTCGTTGTTTTCTAAGAACATCTTTATTTCTGCCTTCATTTAATTGTTTATCCAGTCAACATTCAAGAGCCAATTGTTCGGTTTCCATGATGCTGTGCAGTTCTGAGTTAGTTTCTGAATTCTGAGTTCCAACTTGATTACACTGTGGTCTGACAGACTGTTTGTTATGATTTCCGTTCTTTTGCATTTGCTGAGGAGTGATTTACTTCCAATTATGTGGTCAATTTTAGAGTAGGTGTGATGTGGTGCTGAGAAGAATGTATATTCTGTGGATTCGGGGTGGAGAGTTCTGTAAATGTCTATTAGGTTTGCTTGGTCTGGGTCTGAGTTCAAGTCCTGAATATCCTTGTTAATTTTCTTTCTCGTTGATCTGTCTAATATTGACAATGGGGTGTTAACGTTTCCCACTATTACTGTGTGGGAGTCTAAGTCTCTTTGCAAGTCATTAAAAACTTGCCTTATGTATCTGAGTGCTCCTGTATTGTGCCCATATATATTTATGATCATTAGCTCCTCTTGTTGCATTGATCCTTTTACCATTATGTAATATCCTTCTTTGTCTCTTTTGATCTTTGTTGGTTTAAAGTCTATTTATTCAGAGATGAGAATTGCAACTCCTGATTTTTTTTGCTCTCCATTTGCTTGATAAATCTTCCTCCATCCCTTTATTTTGAGCCTTTGTGTATCCTTGCATGTGAGATGGGTTTCCTGGATACAGCACACCAATGGGTTTTGGCCTTTTATCCAATTTGCCGGTCTGTGTCTTTTGATTGGGGGCATTTAGCCCATTTACATTTAGGGTTAATATTTTTATGTGTGAAGTTGATCCTGCCATTTTTATGCTAGCTGGCTCTTTTGCCTGTTAGTTAATGCAGTTTCTTCATTATGTTGATGCTCTTTACTGTTTGGTATGTTTTTGGAGTGGCTGTTACTGGTTTTCCTTTCTATGTTTAGTGCCTCTTTCAGGAGCTCTTGTAAAGCAGGCCTGGTGGTGATGAAATCTCTGAGTACTTGCTTGTTCGCAAAGGATTTTATTTTTCTTTCACTTATGGAGCTTAGTTTGGCTGGATATGAGATTCCAGATTGAAAGTTCTTTTAAGGATGTTGAATATTGGCCTCCACTCTCTTCTGGCTTGTAGGGTTTCTGCTGAGAGATCTGCTGTGAGTCTGATGAGCTTCCCTTTGTGGGTAACGTGACCTTTCTCTCTGGCTGTCCTTAGCATTTTCTCCTTCATTTCAACCCTGGTGAATCTGATGATTATGTGCCTTGGGGTTGCTCTTCTTGAGCAATATCTTTGTGAGGTTCTCTGTATTTCCTGGACTTGAATATTGGCCTGCCTTGCTAGGTTGCGGAAGTTTTCCTGGATAATATCCTGAAGAGTATTTTCCAGCTTGGATTCATTCTCTCCGTCAATTTCAGGTACACCTATCAAACATAGATTAGGTCTTTTCACATAGTCCCATATTTCTTGGAGACTTTGTTCATTCCTTTTTACCCTTTTTTCTCTAATCTTGCCTTCTCGTTTTATTTCATTGAGTTGATCTTCGACTTCTGATATCCTTTCTTCTGCTTGGTCAGTTCGGCTGTTGAAACTTGTGCATGCTTCATGAATTTCTTGTGTTGTTTTTCAGCTCCATCAATTCACTTATTTTCCTAAGTTGTTTATTCTCGTTAGCATTTTGCCGAATCTTTTTTTAAGGTACTTAGTTTCTTTGCATTGGATTAGAACATGTTCTTTTAGCTCACAGAAGTTTCTTATTACCCACCTTCTGAAGCCTGATTCTGTCAATTCATCACACGCATTCTCCATCCAGCCTTGTTCCCTTGTTGGTGAGGAGTTGTGATCCCTTGTAGGAGGAGAGGCGTACTGGTTTCGGGTGTTTTCATCCTTTTTTGTGCTGGTTTCTTCCCATCTTTGTGGATTTATCCCCCTGCCATCTTTGTTAGTTGTTGACTTTCAGATTGGGTCTCTGAGTGGACATACAGTTTGTTGATGATGAAGTTATTTCTTTCTGTTTCTTAGTTTTCCTTGTACCAGTCAGACACCTCTACTGTAGGACTGTTGAGGTCCACTCCAGGCCCTACTTGCCTGGGGATCACCTGCAGCAGCTGCAGAACAGTAAGGGTTGCTGCCAATTTCTTCTTCTGCTTCTCCCCTGAAGGATACCTGCCTCATGTCAGTCTGAGCTCTCCTTTATGAGGTGACTCTTTGGATATACAGGGGTCAGGGAGCTGCTTGAGGAGACAATTTGATTTCCTGTGCAGCAACCCACTGCACAGTCTAAAACAGCCACACTGAGATTTGTGGCACTTTTTTGCCTGGGAATCTCCTGGCCTGGCTCCCTGTTTCAGTCCCATTTTAATCAGATGAATGGGTGACTCTGCCTTCCCAGAGCTCCAGTTGCCAGCTAAAACGGTGCACAGACCTGTGTATTTTGTCCAGAGAACCGCCACGCTGTCCAAAACAGCCACACTGAAGTGCTGGGCAACAGCTGCGCAGGCTGAAACAGGTGCGCTGGCGATCCATGGAGCTCCTCCACCTGGGAATCTCCTGGTCTGTGGGCAATAAAAATCTGTCTGGAAATGCGGCATCCACTCACCCTCCGCACTTTCGCTAGGAGCTGCAATCCTGAGCTGCTCCTAATCGGCCATCTTGGATCCGTCCCTACCAGGTATAAATTTCACTTGATCATGGTGATAATCCTTTTAAAATGTTGGTCAATTCAGTTTGCTAGTATTTTGTTTAGGATTTTTGCTTCTATGATCATCAAGGATATTGGCCTGTAATTTTCTTGTAATTTCCTTGTCTGGCTTTGGTATTATTGTAATGCTGCCCTCATAAAGAGTTTGGAAGTACTCCCTCCTCTTCCAATTTTTTTGGAAGAGTTTGAGCAAGATTGGTATTAATTCTTTAAATGTTTGGTGTAATTAAGCTGTGAACCCATCAGGTTTTGGGCTTTTCTTTGATGACAGAGTTCTTATTACTGATTCAATCTCCTTACTTGTTATTGGTCTGTTCCGATTTTTCCATTTCTTCATTATTTAGTCTTGGTAGGTTATATGCATCTAATAATTTATCCATTTTTTGTAGATTTTCCAATTTGTTGGGATTTGTTTATAGTTGTCTTTCATGATCTCTTGTATTTCTGGGGTATCAGCTGTAATGTCCTCTATTTCATTTGTGATTTATTTGATAAATCACAAATGAAATAGAGGACATTACAGCTGATACCCCAGAAATACAAACCCCAGAGGACATTACAGCTGATATCCCAGAAATACAAAGGATCTTTTCTTTTTTTCTTAGTCTAGCTAAAGGTTTGTCAATTTTGTCTTTTCAAAAAAGCAGCTTTTTGTTTCATTGATCTTTTATATTGCCTTTCTCTTATTTTTTTCTGCTATGATCATTATTATTTCCTTCCTTCTGCTAACTTTGTGCTTAATTTTTTCTTTTTCTACTTCTTTGATGTATAATTTTAGGTTATTTGATATCTTCCTTTTTGATGTAGGCATTTACTGCTATAAACTTTATTCTTAGAACTGCTTTTGCTGCATCCCATAAGTTTTAATATGTTGTGTTTCCATTTTTGTCTCAAGATCCTGTAAAATTTTCCCTTTAATTTCTTCATTGACCCATTGGTTGTTCAGGAGAATGTTTAATTTCCAAGTATTTGTGAATTCTCCAAAATTCCTCTAGGTATTCTTTTCTAGTTTCATACCATTATGATTCGAAAGATATTTAATATAATTTCAGTCTTCTTACATTTGCTGAGGCCTGTTTTGTGCCCTAACGTGATCTATTCTGGTGAATGCTCTGTGTGCACTTGGGAGTGTATATTCTATTGCCGTTGGAATGTTCTGTACATGTCTGTTAGGTCCGTTTGGTTCAGTGTTGCTCAAGTCTAATGCTTCCTTATTAATTTTGTTTGGATTATCTGTCCATTGTTGAAATGGGATACTGAAGACCCCTACTATTCTTGTGTTACAATCTCTGCCTTCAGATCCTTTAATATTTGTGTTATATATTTAGGTACTTCAATATTGAGTGCATATAAATTTACAACTGTTATGTCTTCTTGATGAACTGACCCTTTAACATTATGTGATGTCTTTTTTTTTTTTCCAGAGTTTTTGACTTAAAGTCTATGATGTTTGATATAAGTATAGCCACCCAGTCTTTTTTCGTTTCCATTTCTGTGGAGTATTCTTTTCCATCCCTTCACCTTCAGTCTATGTCTAAAAAGGGGTAAATCTCTTGTAGGCAGCATATAGTTAGGTCTCATTTTCTCCAGTCACTCTATGTTTTTGTATTGGAGAAATAAATCCATTTACAATCAATTTGATTGTTGCTAGGCAAGGACTTATTACTGTCATTCTGTTAGTTGTTTTCTGATTGTTTTGTACATACTTCATTTCTTTCCTCCTCTCTTGCTGTATTCCTTTGTGGTTTGTGTTCTATAGTAGTATGCTTTGAATCCTTTCTATTTTTGTTCTGTGCTTCTACTAAGATTTTTGCTTTGTGGTTAGCATTAGGCTTACATGGAACATCTTATAGCCACCTACTTCATGCTTATAACAACTTTGCATATAACTCTATACTTTTCCACCATCATTACAATCCAATAGTATTCTGAATATGGCTCTGTTTTATTTATATGATTGAATTTTGTGCTTGTTTCATGTTATTAATTAGTAAATTTTTGTGTCAGCTTAAAGAATTCCCTTTAGCAATTCCTACAAGGCCAGTCTATTGAGGATGAATTCCATTAGCTTCTGTTTGGGAAAACAAACTTTTTTTTTTTTTTTTTTTTTTTAACTTCTCCTTCATTTACGAAAGAGAGCTTTGCTGGATAAAGTATTGCTGATTGGCAGTTTTTTGTTTTGGTCTCTTCAGCACTTTGAATCTATCATCCTACTCTCTCCTGGCCTGCAGGGTTTCTGCTGAGAACCCTGCTGATGGTTGTATGGCACTCCTTTTCATGTGATATGTTTCCTGCCTCTTCATGCTCTCAAAATTTTTTGTCTTTGATTTTTGATAGTTTATTATGTGTTGGTTTACTCCTCCTTGGGTTGAATTTGATTGGAGACCTTTGCAGTTCCTGTACTTTGATGTCAGCATCTACCACAGATTAAGAAAATTTTCAACCGTTATTTCTTTAAATGTGCTTTTTGGCCCCTTTTCTTTCTTCTCCTTCTCCAACCACTA
Source organism: Cebus imitator (assembly GCF_001604975.1). Taxonomy (NCBI): domain Eukaryota; kingdom Metazoa; phylum Chordata; class Mammalia; order Primates; family Cebidae; genus Cebus; species Cebus imitator. The sequence goes on from NW_016108028.1 coordinate 311,408, forward strand.
TTATGTGAAGGTTTGGACCCTTGATGGTGTTCTATAATCTGCAGGCTTTATTTTTTTTTAGAAGTTCTTTTGTTTTTTTGCTCCTGACTAGATAATTTCAAATGTTCTGTCTCCCAGCATACTGACTCTTTTCTTCTGCTTGAGTCAGCTCTTGAAGGTTTCTATTGAATTTTTCAGTCTCTTGAATTTCTGTCCTATTCTTGTTTCTATTTATCAACTTTCTTTTTAGTGTACTGCTTTCAAATTTCATTAAATGTTCTACCTACACATAGTTCACTTAACTTCTTTAGAGATATTATTATGAATTCTTTGTCCAGTTAATTCATAAATCTCCATTTCTTTGGGGCCTATTATTGGAGCTTTATTAGTTTGTTTTGGAGGTATCATGATTCCTCCATGTGTTCTTGTATTGTTGTCTGTGCAATTGAGGAGAGAGCCCCCTCTTCTGGCCTTTACAGGTGTTCTTGGGCAGGGATAGGCCTTCACTGTTTAGCCTAACCTAAGATTCTGGAAGGTCAGCTGATACAACCCCAGGCAGGCAGAGCTTCTTGTGAGTTAGTTTTCTAGCTGACTAGGCCACTGCCTTTGCTCTGTTGAGTGGAGTTGCTGGCTAAGTATTGCAATGACCTCTGGTCAGACTAGCCATAAGATGTATTGCCTGGCTGGTAATTTTGATATTTGGGACCTGCAATTGGGCAGGGCTGTAGACTGGGCTACAAGGTTAGGCAGTGTCACTACTCATAACGTGTAACCAGAGGCTATACTCCTTAGAAATGCACAATTAAGGGTTGCCTCCCTGTCAGGATGAAGCCATGGAGTGAACTTTTGACTGAGTTGAATGGTTATTTGATCTCTGGAATTAAGCAGATCTAGCCACTTTGCTTCTCTCAGATGTGTGGAGGCGGAAATCTCCTTGCCTGGGCAGGGTCACTGAAAGTGCTTTTTGGCTCAGTGGAGCTGCGCTTGACTTCTAAGGTCAAGGTGGTCTAGCCCCTTCAGCTCTCCAAAATAAAAGGCAGGCATCTCCCTTCCTTGGCAGGATTGTTGGGAGTTGGCTCTGAAGATAGGCAGGAAGCTAGGGACTCAGGCTAGATTGTACTTCCCACTGTGTGTGGGTTTTGTTGTTGTTTTTTTAAGATGGAGTCTCACTCTGTTCAGCCCAGGCTGGAGTTGCAGTGGCTCAATCTTGGCACACTGCAACCTCCGCCTCCTGGGTTCAAGTGATTCTCCTGTGTCAGCCTCCCAAGTAGCTGGGATTACAGGCATGAGTCACCATGCCCAGCTAATTTTTGTTTTTTTAGTAGACTGGGTTTCACCATGTTGGCCAGGCTTGTCTCAAACTCCTGACCCCAAGTGATCCACCCACTTTGGCCTCCCAAAGTGCTGTGATTACAGGCATGAGCCACTGCACCCAGCCCCCACTGCGCTGTCAAATGAGATCAGCTCAGCCTTGCAGGTAGGCTGAGTTTGGCCGATATCTTTGATCATGCACCTCAACCAGCAGGAACACAAAGGTACCACCAATATCTGCATGTTGGTCACTACCACCTGTGCTTCTTTTCTGTTTCCACCTGACTCCAGGCAGTCTAGCCATGCTGTTTTCCCTAGAACATCCGATGAGATGAGACCAGAGTGGGTTTCCTAGGAAGCATCTTAGAATGCTAGGGAGGCTGGATCTGGTTTTCTTTCCTCCCTGTATAAACAGTTGGCCTAGATAATTCTCCATCTGGCATTATGTCAACTTGGAGGAAGGGAGGGAGCAATATAGTCAAAGTGAGCCTGTTCTTACCCTTTGAATTCAGATTTCATTCAGCCTTATGGACCACACTATCAGACTAGTTTCTAAGGGTTGGGGTTTTCAAAAAGATGTTCTAGTCTGTGGAGTTGCTAGTTGAACTTTCTATGAAAGCAAGTGAAGCCTGAGACTTCCTACTTTGCCATCTTACTGTTTTTCCACTCTTGCATGGACTTTTTTTTTTCTTTGAGACAGAGTCTTGCTCGGTCACCCAGGCTGGAGTGCAGTGGCAAGATCTCAGCCCACTGCAACCTCGGCCTCCCAGGTTCAAGCATTTCTCCTGCCGCAGCCTCCTGACTAGCTGGGATTACAGATGTACACCACCATGCCCAGCTACTTTTTATTTTCAGTAGAGACAGCATTTCCCCATGTTGGTCAGGCTGGTCTCAAACTCTTGACCTCAGGTGATCTGCCCACCTTGGCCTCCCAAAGTGCTGGGATAACAGGTGTGAGCCACTGCGCCTGGCCTTACATGGGCTTTTTAAACAGTTGGCTAACTAATCTCCTACTTATAGTCCTGTCGACATTGCCCCCATCTCCAAACCTATTCTACATACTGATGTCAAAGTTGTCTGAGATAGGATAGTGGTTATCAAACTTCAGCATTCCTAAACATCAACATCACCTGGACAGCTTGTTAAAACAGATTGCTGGGCTCCATGTAGAGTTTCTTACTCAGTAGGTGTGGACTGGGGCTTGAAAATATCCATTTCTAACAAGTTTCCAGTTAAGTGATGCTGATGCTGCTGACCTAGAGATTACTTTGGGAACTAGAACCTGTTGGATCCTAAGTTATTCTCAGCTTAAAATCTTTCATTAGCTGTCTTCTGTCTACAAAAGTTCCAAGACATCTGTGCTTATTTACTTGCAGTACTTATTAAAAGTGTGCTTTATTGGGCTTCACATTCAAGATTCTTAATAGATCTGATATTACATATCTCATACATATTTCTATTACTGAATACCTTTGTGTGACAATTGGTTTACTTGTCTGTCTTCTATTAGTTTATGAACTTGAATATCACTGTCTCTGGCACCCAGTAGTGTTTAGCATATAATTGCCCAGTACATAGAAATATGCCTGGCTAGCTCAGTTAATAAAAACAAAAAATGGCAGAAGAGGTGACAGTGGTGGTAATTGATAGGGACAGGAGAAGGAAAGGAAGACTGGGAATATAAACACAGAATCAGAGTAAATAGAATATTGAGGAATATTGAGGAAAACCTGTTGCACTTATTCCTGTCAACTACCCTCCTCTACTCCTTATTTACCCACCTTAGTCAAGTATCTTCTTTCTTCTTCCAGTATCACAAGTTCACCCAGCTGAACTTCTGCTATACCATGCCTTCCAAAATCATTTTAAATTCCCAACAAAGAATTACAAAAAAAGGTCATTCGTTAATGGTTATGCATTTTTTACCATCACTGAGCAAATATAGGTATCCCTTCTCTTACATGAACTATAATAGGATATCCAGGTAACTATTTATTTTTCTCTCTTCCATGAATGTGGCCCCTACAAAAATAAAACAAAAAACAGCTGAAATATGTAGGAACATATTGAACTAAATGGTCTTATGTCCCTTATGCTGCCATATCTGGAGGTTAGGGTAGGAGGGACTTTGCAATTCCATTAGCCAAAATTAATTTTTATTTATTTCTTATATCCACTCATTTATTTAGCCAAAGTAGCATCTGGTCTTGTGCTATTCCCTTAGGATAGGACCAAGACAGGTCAAGCCAGAAGGGGTATGTCAGTTTATAAGACTGGTCTGTTATCTCTAATCAGGATTATCTGGGTTACTTTTCCAAGCTAGAGCCAAGCTGGGGCCATTTAGATAGGGAAACCTCCGTGCCCATGCCACCCATTTTCCTCTAAGCTGCCGAGTAATCTCATCAAAATGTTTGCTGCCAAGAGAAGTGTATTTTCAAGGTCCAAAGGAAAGAACAGAGAGATGGCATATTCCCTACCTTTCCCACCCCTCCCTCAAGAACCACTATATTTACACTGAACTACTTTAAAAAGCAACTAACCTAATATACTTACTTTCTTGCTATTCTTCCAATATACCAAATTGTCCCTACCTCAAGGCACTGCCCTTGCTGCTACTGTAACATAGAATTTTCCCCAAAGCTATTTATATGACTCAGTCTTGCTTTTTCTTTGCTCAAAATCATCTCCTCAAAGGTGCCTTCTAGCAGTGCCATTCTTACCACTATTTCCTTGCCCTGATTTCCCTTTATTGCACTTAACACTACTACCAGGAAATGTTATATTATACATAAATTTATTTGCTGTATTTTCTGTACCACCTAACTCCCTCACCTGCATGCATATTGTAAGCTCTGTGCAGGTGGGACCTTTGCATTTCTCATTCACTGCCATATCACCAGGGCCTAATATAGTGCCTGGTGGTTAATATAGATTTGCTGAATGGTTGAGACTCAGACTGACTGCCAAATAATATAACCTAAAAAAAAAGTATAAACATCAAAATATTTAAGGAAACAATTATTAATTTTTTTTTTTTTTTTTTTTTTTTTGAGACGGAGTTTCGCTCTTGTTACCCAGGCTGGAGTGCAATGGCGCAATCTCGGCTCACCGCAACCTCCGTCTCCTGGGTTCAGGCAATTCTCCTGCCTCAGCCTCCTGAGTAGCTGGGATTACAGGCATGTGCCACCATGCCCAGCTAATTTTTGTATTTTTAGTAGAGACGGGGTTTCACCATTTTGACCAGGGTGGTCTCGATCTCTTGACCTCGTGATCCACCAGCCTCGGCCTCCCAAAGTGCTGGGATTACAAGCGTGAGCCACCGCGCCCGGCCAACAATTATTAATTTAAACATAAAACTGGTATTGTGTACCTTGGTTTCATACACACTCCTCAAAATGCTTCCTTTGGTGAAAACCTTTTGGGAACTCTTCTGCAAGAATTGTTTTCAGAGCCAGCTTGTGAACTACATGATTGGTCTTTTTACTTCATCTTTTTGTTTTACCAGAAGTTTCACACTGTAACAAACCAAACTCAGCACAGAAAACATAAGACAATGTATTTTAGATTCTCTAAGAAAACCTCAGAAGTTTAGATGACAAGTGACATCAATGGGCTAAGTATATCACCTTCCATAACTTAAAGGGCTAATACCCATAAACATGGAAAGTTCTGGAGTATGAAATTTAAAACACAAATTTTGGATATAAATTATCTGAATACAAAGCAGTAGGTAATTCTCGTATTTCACTTCCCCTCTTAACTCCAAACATAATGCCATTGTAGGTGGGTTGCTGCTAGACTACATCCAAGATTGTTCAGCTGAGGACTTGCCCATTCTCCCAGTTATGTGGAATTTTCAACCTACTCATACTCTATCTCACATAGCATTTGCACTTAGCTACTCCTACTGATCCAGCCATACATCATCTCCTTCATGAATGTGGGCAGTCTAAAGACTTTCTGTCTTGCAAAGTATTATTTCAAACAACTAAAGGAAAATCTTCGGACACAGAAGTGGAAAAACAGGAAAAGTGGCAGCAAAACCCTGAGCCTCAGGAATAGTAGCTTATTCAAAAGTATATTTACATGTCACAGGGTAAAATAGATCAGCTGAGTCCCTATCTTAGAAAGGAAGCCTACTGCTTCCTCCTAGTAGGCAACAAAGAGAACCCCACCTAGGACTTTAACCCACTCTTTTCCCAATGTATTCCAATACTATTAGGTGAATTAAAAGAGAATGGATGTTGGTAGACAACTCCATTGATCTCTCTTCCTCTTTTTTTTTTTTTTTTTTTTTTTTTTAGTAGAGACAAGGTTTCACCATGTTAGCCAGGCTGGTCTCAAACTCCTAATCTCGTGATCCATGAGGATCCCAAAGTGCAGGGATTACAGGCGTGAGCCACCGCACCCGGCCGATCTCCCTTCCTTTAGTAGTAATTACTAGCCAGCTGAGGGTTACAGATAATGAGGACTGAAAGGAAAGCAGATATACTAAAGGTACTGTGTCAAGTAATACATGAGATGTGTTCATAAACGAATGAGTTATTCCAGAGCCATACAAACAAATCAATCTCTTTACTGGACAGGCATACCTCTCATAAGTATATTATTCAAATATACTAACACATGAAAGATCACATTACCTTGTTTACGGATACATTTAATATCCCTTACCCTTCCCGACTTTCAAAACATAATAGTATACAAAATATAAAATATCTTAAATATTTATAAAAATCACAAGAAAAAAATAGAACGTATGAAAATATTTTTATCTGAGTTCTCTCTCATTGTTGAGAGGCAGCTTAATTTGCCTTGAGTTCATAACTGTTGAGTGGGTAGGAGTATGCCCTGCCTAATACTATTCTGTCCCGGAGAAGTTTAAATAAAACATAGTAGTTGCAGAAAAGGATGAGAGCCATGGACAGTGTGTGGTTCCACTTCTCCGACCGCAGCAAGGAATAAAGCTGGTAGAAGATGACACTGCCCTCAATAAGGATAAGCAGATTTAACAGCCTTAATGGTCGATGAAATAAGAACTGTAAGGAAGTTAAAAAGCAAAACGTTATTTCATAGAAAAGTAATGGCTGTAGTTATTCTTGCATTTATTTTTCTAAAATAATTTAATATTTACAGATTCCCATATATAATAACAAATCTGTTTAATATCAATCAGGATTTCTTGCTGTAAAGATCAAAACCTTTTTCTTTTTGCTCAAGAAATAACGAAATAAATTTTATTTCAATGCCCCTGAAACATGAAAAGAGATTATGCCTAAAAGAAAACTACTTATATTTTTCTTAGATTGTATCTTAGGTATATATTTTATTTAGGATAAGACAAAAGTATATTTATCTAAGACAGAGGTTAGATAAAGGACCAATTAAGAAATATTTTAGGCTTTATAAGTCAAGAGGCAAAATTAAAGACATTATATAGGTACTTATGTAACCATTTAGAAATGTAAAAACCATTCTTGGCTTGTAAACTAAGACATAAATACCAACACTAGACAAATTTTGGGAAAAGAGAGGTTACAAGTTGAATATCAATACAACAGTTTCTTAATTTTTCCTTAAACTGTTTATCCACCATGGTCACTGACTGAAATCCTCTACACCATATACCTGTGCTGTTTAATTACTTATTTTTTTCCTGGATACTGAGAATTAGGGTGCACAAAGACAGGATAAGAAGGAAGGAAGGAAAAATGAGTCAGAATTAGACTAAAAATAGGACTTACTACTGTATTTACTCCCACTAAATTCTCCACTTTAAAAAGCCAAATTCTGGTTTTCTAATACAAAGTTATTATGAATACAGATACAGGTCACAAGTTGCAAAGGAACATTTAACAATTCAGCTTAACCTATCAAATCCTAAATTTAGATGAAGATAAGGGGGTAGTAACAGCAGTAATCAGATCTAAAAGAACTAATTTAGATGGAATTTAGATCTCAGAGCTTATACCTCAGAACAAAGCCAAATTATCATGACAGCTTTAAAAACTTTCCAGGTTCAAGAAAAAGAAAATGTTTAACCTGGAGTTTGACAGCTATAAGTGATAGGCACATTTTAAATGACTGTTCTGAAATTTCAGTGTGCCTAACAATCATTTCCAAATCCACAAATGCTGCAAATTCCTGAGATCATCCAGAGATTCTGGTTCAGAAGTCTGATATAGGGGCCCTGAATCACTTTTTTAAAATAGTGATTTTTAAAAATAGGCTAGGTGATAGGTGATTTCTACATAGGTGGCCCATGGATCACTTCGAGAAGCACTGATTTAACTATCTATCCTATCCTGCAAAATCAGTAATAAATCAACTTGCCTAATCCTTTTCCCTAATCAGGATTCTACCTGATTTTTCCACTGCCCAAAACTAGCAAGGAAAATACTTAATTTTCAAGCAGAAAATTCTAGCGAACTATTTGGCTATCATAGGTCTCAAGGAGACAGCAAGGACCAACAGAAGTCATTAATGGCCTAGAGAATTCGGCTGGCTAAATTAAATATTCTATATAGAAATCAAATGCTCATGTACTTTGAGTCCATTCCTCTACCTAAAGGCAATTCCATTGACGTCAAGGAGGAGATGCTTGTCGTTCTCTCATTCAAGGGCCCTTCACCTTCCCCATGTTCCTCCCAACCTGCCCCATCCTGCATTCCCCAATGATGGTTAACTATAAGCATCATGCCCTGGTGCAAGTTTCCAATATTTAATTGAAGTGTCCCTCAGTAACAAACACCTGCATAACCAGAAAGTCCATGTACCTTCCTTCATCTGGGAAGGACAGAGGAAGATGGGAAGGACAGAGGAAGAAAGAGATGCAAGTATCTTAAAAAAGATCTCCAATTTTTGGCCAGGCGTGGTGGCTCACACCTGTAATCCCAGCACTGTGGGAGGCAGAGGCGGGTGTACCACCTGAGGTCAGGAGTTTGAGATCAGCCTGGCCAACATGGCGAAATCACATCTCTACTAAAAATACAAATATTAGCTGGGTATGGTGGCACATACTTGTAATCCCAGCTACCAGTGGGGGCTGAACCAGGAGGATCACTTGAACCTGAGAAGTGGAGGTTGCAGTGAACCAAGATCGTGCCACTGCACTCCAGCCTAGGCAACAGAGTCAGACTCCATCTCCCAAAAAAAGATCTCCAATTCTTGTTTAGAATATGATCCCCCCTCAAAAAGCAATGCACTGCACTTTGGGCATTTTTACTATAAACAGTCCCCTGTAGGCACCCACATTTCCCCACTCCAATTGGTCAGCTGGGCTTTCTTTTATAAGTACATACTTTTGCCTTGTACAGACAATTTTCTGGAAGGCTGAAAGACCAAATAGATCATAACCAAAGGCATGAGTTCAATGGAACAGAAGCTGAGTTTTGCTTTTTCCTTTTTTAACTTTTAAGCTTTTTCCTTTTCATGGCATTTGTCTGACTTCTAAAGAGGAAACTAAGGCCTTTTAAAGAGACAGTATGTATATATGGCAAATACCTAAAAATGAAACCACCACACTATTAATACTCGTGGATATCACAGATATCACCTGTGGATACACAAATACAATATATCTTAAGAATACCACTAAACCAAACTCTTACAAAATAAAAATGGTAAGATGAAAAAGGAGTCTTAGATAATTGCCTACTTGTTTCGAGTAATACTAGATTCAACAAATACCAATGTAACTAGAGAAACCAGCTAAGCTATTGAAACTGGAATAATTGTATATGACCTTCAAACTGCCCTTCAGAGTACATTTCCAAAGTACAGGGACCACTGTTGTGCTAGCAGCAATAATAACCATGTAATAATTTCCTAGTATGTGTTACACACTATGCTATGCGTTTCCACATGGAGTGGCTTCCTAACACTTACCCCTAAGCTTATGTTTGAAAATAAATAAGCGGTACTTGCATAAAAGCGGGCATGGGATACATCTGAAGGCACTGCCACGTTGTAAGGCCCCATGGCTCTATATAAACATCTGCTGTGCCGCACCAGCACCCCTTGAGGCCATATTGTATTTTCTGACCAACTAAGGGAGAAAGAAATGCAATGTTAGCATATTGGCAATTACAGATAAGATAATATCTGGTAAGGCCAGCTATGTTTTTATGGAAGGAATTAAATACCCAGGGCTTGATCTGCCTGAATTCTGAAAAATACATTAATTCCATGGTCAAGCTGGAGTAGTTTTGGAAAGGATTTGTTACTTTAATTTCATTGCTGTATAGTACACGGAGGTTGCAAAAAAAATACAGTTAACTCAACGTCAAAGGACTTAAGAGGCTTAAGAAGAATGAGCAGACATAAATGTGTAAGCTAGAAAATAGTGTGTAAGCAGGTGGACTGTCATCTCCATCCCAAGTGAGCAGAGTCTACTGGTAGAAATGCTAGAGGGAACAAACAAGAAAAGAAGGCTGATGGTAATAAGAGTAGTGAAGAAATTAGCACATTGTCAAACTAGAATAACATTTACTGCAGAATTACATCCCAAAAAACTACAGAAAATCAGTTTGCTTATCACACAATTCAAATACCTCACAACTGTAAGAAGGTATACAGTAGAACATAGAGACACACCACACACACAGGCTTTTCACTGCTTTCTTGGTTTATTTTTATATAGGTTTCTCTGGGGGAAAAGAAATTACCAAAGAAGCAGCTTCATTCTTTCCAGCATAATGGAGTTTGGGTGGGGATAGGGATCTTCAGGTTAAGCTTTAAAAAAAAAATCTAAGTTAATTCATCTCTTTCTGATTTTGGAAAGGTTAGTTTCCAAGGATAAGAACTGGGAGGCAGTTTAGATATGTTATTAAAAAAAAAAAAAAAAATTCTAGCACCCTGAACCTTTCCCAGTTCAGAAAATGTTCCACCGGCCTTGCTCACACTTACCAGCATTAAAGTGATGATACACCTCATGGCCATGTGCCATCAGTAGCCTGAAGATGTACAGTACTAGTACTGTGGTTTGTATTTTCAATTTTTATTGAAATCTGTCCTTTGCCCACAGTCGGGTTTCTTTTCAGCCTGGCCCAATCTCTTTCAGTTCCTGGGCTTGAAGGCCTGTGCTAATCTGTATCAGACATCAAGGCAGATAATTGAAGGGAGAACTCTCAGTGGGAGAGGGAAAGGGAAGGTCACCTCAATCCGTCCCACTTAACTAGGGAAAAATTTCTAGGAGTTGAAATTTGTGAAATGTTCAAATTATAAAAGGGGGAAGATGAAGATGGTTTGGGTCTGAAAGAAAAGTATGATGAAGGACTCAGAAGTGACAGAATAAAACAGTCCTAATGTTAGCCATTTTCGATCATAGGGGCAATGTGGAGTAATGACTGATAAGGGGACACAATGAGAAAAATTATTCCAAAGAATTCACAATCAGGCATAGTTCTCAAATACAGGAGAAGCAGGGGAATATTCAGTAGAGAGTTTAGAGGGAAAATAGTAAAAAAGCACAGTCAAGGAAAATTACTAGAACAAAACTGCATGTATTAGAAAGAAAAAATGAGAGAAGCAAATTTCAGGTGTGAGATGCCAACTACTCAGCTGTGGCAATGAAGATGAGAAGACAAATCTTAAAGTCTTCTAAAAAGAAATAAAATATATGACTCTCTGAATTTGAGCAAATGGATAAGGCTGAAAGAGAACTCCAAATACACTGCTTGGGGGACAAATTACACACTGTAAAGGACAGCTGAAAGGTAGAACGCATTTAAGGAGGAGCTGGGGATGGGGTGGAAATGAGTTATTGTCCCTTGTGTTCAGTTTAGCATGATGATAAGCATCCATGTAAGACAAAAATTAAAAATTAAATGTTCAAAGCCAAGAACAAGAATGACATACAAAGCAAATAAACATGATCAGCAGCATGTAGAAAGTGTTACATGGTTTTACCCTCTAGCTTACTCACATGTGCTGTGGAGCATTACTATAGGACCCATGTTCCAGCTTCTGCCACTTGCCCAGGTGAGCAGCTGATTTATGTAGCAAATCACAGTATTTGGATGGCAACAGTTGCGTGGTGAGCATGACAAAAGCATTGATCCACACCATAATGAGGTGCTCGCATGACCAGCGCATGTCATAGTACTGGGTACTCTGGAAGAGATCAGAAGAAAGAAAAATGATCCATGCACTGGTAAAAAGAGGCAGGGATGGGTGCGTGTACATACGCCCTGCAGACAAATGCCACACTGAGTCACACATGCTCTGGTGGTCCTGCTGTCCGTGCAGAAAGTTCAAGAGCAGAGTCCTCCACAATCCTTCAACCTGACTTTCTGGCTGTATGAGTTAGGGCTGGGAGGGAGAGGCAATCATATTTTAAGTGTTTCCTTTCTAGAAGAACTGAGTGTTCTCTGAAGGACCATTCCAGCTGCAGAAGTACTTCTGAATGGATGAAGAAAGGGCACTAAAATGTCCCAAAAGATTTTGGGCCCAAGTGACATCCAGATCATTTTTCTTTTCTACTGAAGTAAATTGAAGTTCAGATAAATGTTAAATTCAAGGAAACTCCTGATAACCATGTTAAAATCAACCACAGTAGGCTGAGTTTTACTAAAACCTTGGTCCTCTCAAGCTACTACATACTGATTCTAAGTACATTTTTATTCTCCCCAAAAAAAAAAAAAAAAAAAAAAAAAAAAAAAAAAGAAAAAGAAAGAAAAGAAAAAAAGAGGGAACCACCACGGGTGCATCACATATATGGAAATACCTATCCGCCAACCAGGAGCGGTATTAGTGCACTCCAGATGCAGCCGAACTCCACCATCCAGGCTGCCAAAGGGGAGACAGAGAAAAGGGGGATTAAACAAGAAATACCCAGTTTATGTAATTCACACACAAATCCAGGGAGCACATAAAAGTAAGATAACCACTTACCTTCACAAAACACAGGGGGAGAAATGCAACATAGTAGGCACTGAAGAGGGAGTTGAAGAGAACCTCCTTGATTCTGTGGTTGAAATCTGCTTTCAGACATTCTACTTCATTGCGAATGAGGTCTGGAGATAAGGGGCAACTGTGGGTGGGGATGGGTGTGGCATTATTAAACTGTTCTTTTAGAGACTCCAGCAACAAGGAGAGAAAGTCTTTGGATTTGGCCAAGCCTCCCACCGTCGAGGCACTTTCCTCTACTGCCTGGTGCTGAACCACATAGTTATAGTCTGTGAGAAGAAGATGAGCTCTACTATCTTGATGAAAACAGCAAAGAGGAACATAAACACCAAACCTGTAAAACATAGTATGAAAATGAGACCAGATACCACCTAAAATCACACCTTATAACTTATGTCAATATAACTTACAACTTATGTCAATAAAATAGTCAGGACCCACAAGAGTAAACATAACTCAAGAGGGACTTTGCTGATTCGTTATCTGGGAAGCTCTTCAATTTCTTTCCATAAAAGCAGTGCACATTCATTGCAGAATATTAAAAACTAACAGAAAATTCACAATGGCAAAACATACATTACCTTGCAATAATCATTATTATAACTGGATGCACATATTTCCAATACAAAGTTTGTAAACCTTATATATAGTAATACATGCTTTTTTCCTTTCACGTTTGGCCTCATACAGTACAAAGTGTTTTGTATCTTGCTGTTTTAACTTTGTATGTGTGCAGGAATGTGTGTATAAATTATTTTCCCTGTATACTATTTTCTCATGTCTAAATAATTTTCTTCAGCAATTTTTTTTTTTTTTTTGAGACAGAGTCTCGCTCTGCCACCCAGGCTGGAGTGCAATGGTGCGGTCTCAGCCCATGGCAACCTCTATCTCCCACGTTCAAGCAATTCTCCTGCCTCAGCCTCCTAAGTAACTGGGATTACAGGTGCCTGCCACCGCACTTGGCTAATTTTTTTTTGTATTTTTAGTAGAGATGGGGTTTCACCATGTTGGCCAGGCTGGTCTTGAACTCTCACCTTGTGATCTGCCCGCCTCAGCCTCCCAAAGTGCTAGGATTACAGGCATGAGCCACCATGCCTGGTCTTCTATAGCAATTTTTAAAGATGCTATAGCATTCTCATACAGATATACCATAATTTACCCATTTCTCTCTTGGTGGAAATTTAGGCTGTTTCTTATTTTCCACTACTATAAATAATGATGTGATAAGGATATTCCTAACACATCTGTGTGTGTTTGGTCATTTTAGTACAGCTTGTCCTTCACCTCAAATGTCCCCTTCTCAGTAGGGAACCCTCCTGCCTCCCTACTATATCACTCATCCCATTCCCACAGGTGACCCTAGTTCTCCTTTCCTGCTTATTTTTCTCCACAGATCTTACCATGTTTATTCAATTTTTAACTTTGGGGTAGTTTTGTTTTCTTTCTTAGTCAATCTTCCTTTCACTACAATTTAAGCTCTATGAACCAGAGATTCAATGTGCTTAATTCACTGCTATAACTTTGGTACCTCAGATAGTGGCTGAAACATACTTTAAGTATGCAATAAATGTTCCATTAATTAATAAAAAAAAAATTCTAGAAGTACCAATGAATTTCCAGAAGTAAAATTACTTGGTTAAAGAAGTGAATATTTTTGAGACTACTGATAACTTCTTATGGTATTCCAACTGTCCCAGATATGTGGGTGAACCCAGCTGAGTCAAGCAAGCCTCCTGACTTCTAACCCCAACAACACGCACAATAAATACACATTGTGGTATGCTTCTATGGTTTTGTGGTTGCTACAGCATTATTGTGGCAATAGATAACTGATATAGTGTAGAATAAAAGAAACTGGAGGCCAGGCGTGGTGGCTCACGCCTGTAATCCCAGCACTTTAGGAGGCCGAGGTGGGTGGATCACTTGAGGTCAGGAGTTCAAGACCAGCCTGACCAACATGGAGAAACCCCGTCTCTACTAAAAATACAAAACATTAGCTGGGCACAGTGACACACGCCTGTAATCCCAGCTACTTGGGAGGCTGAGGTAGGAGAATCGCTTGAACCCAGGAGGCTGAGGTTGCAGTGAGCCGAGATTGTGCCATTGACTCCAGCTTGGGCAACAAAAGCAAAACTCCATCGCAAAAAAAGAAAGAGAAACAAACAAGCAAGAAAGGTAATATCAAAGGCTTACACCATAGAGGGCTTTGTAAGGTAAAGAAAATAATCATTACTTTGGGAGGCCAAGGCGAGCAGATCATGAGGTGAGGAGATCAAGACCATCCTGGCCAACATGGTGAAACCCCATCTCTACTAAAATATAAAAAATTAGCCAGGCATGGTGGCGTATGCCTGTAGTCCCAGCTACTCAGGAGGCTGAGGCATGGGAATTGCTTGAACGCAGGAGGCAGAGGTTGCACTGAGCTGAGATTGTGCCACTGCATTCCAGCCTGGTGACAGAACGAGATTCCATTTCAAAAAAAAAAGGTCGGGGGGAATAATTCATTAAAGATTTTAAAGAGGGATAGTAACATGATTAAGTTTCCCATAGTGAAAATCATTCTAGCTACAATAAAAATGAAATGGAGAAGAATGGATTATCAGAAGACCAGATGAAGGTTTATAATGTAATAGTACAAACTATGAAGAGCAATGGACCAATTCAAGATATACTTAGAAACCACAACTGTTAGACTTTAGACTAATTTACCCTGATGAGAAGCTATTTGAGAACTGAGGGGAAAAAAGATAGAAAAGGGCTTCTTTCTTATTTTAACTGATGAATAAACAAGAAATTAAATATGTAGTTATTGTCATAATCCAGTATTTTAAATTTCTCACACTTAATTTTTAAATTGAAGTTTAGATAAAAGGTAGATTATATAACTTCTTAAAAGTAAAGAAGACAAACACAGGCAGACCTCATTTTATTGCATTTCACTTCATTGTGCTTCCCAGATACTGTATTTCATATAAATGGAAGGTTTGCGGCACCCTGCATCAAACATATCTGGGGGTTTTCCAACGTGCTCACTTTGTATCTCTGTCATATTTTAGTAATTCTCCCAATATTTCAAGCTTTTTCATTACTATTACATCTGCTATGTGATCTGTGATCTTTGATATTACTACTGTAATTGCTTTGGAGCACTACGCAGTGCACCCATATGAGACAGCCAACTTAATGGATAAATGTGTGTTCTCGCTGCTCCACCAATGAGCCATTCCCCCATCTCTCTCCCTCATATCAGGCCTCCCTATTCCCTAAAACACAAAAATACTGAAATTAGGCCAACTAATAATCCTAAACGGACTTCAAGTGTTCAAGTGAAAGGACAGTCACACGTCTCTCACTAAATCAAAACCTAGGTATCATTAAGCTTAGTAAGAAAGCATGTCAAAAGCCCAGACAGGCTGAAAGCTAGGCCTCTTTATGGTAGCTAGCCAGATTGTAAATGCAAAGAAAAAGTTCTTGAAGGAAATTAAAACTGCTACTACAGTGAACATACAAATGGTAAGAAAGCCAAACAGTCTCACTGCTGATATGGAGAAAGTTTGCTGATACGGTCTGACAGATCAAAACAGCCATAACATTGCCCTAAAGCAAAGCCTAATCCAGAGCAAAGCCCAAACTCTTTTCGAGTCTATGAAGCTTGAGAGGTGAGAAAGCTATAGAAGAAAAGTCGGAAGGTAGCTGCGGTTAGTTCATGAGGTTTAAGGAAAGAAGCTGTCCCATAATATATAAAAGCACAAGGTGAAACAGCAAGTGTGAATGTAACAACTATAGCAAGTTATCCAGAAGACCTAGCTAAGATCACCGATGAAGGTGGCTAAACTAAACAACAGACTTTTCAATGGTGACAAAACAGCCTTACACTGTATTGGAAGAAGATGCCATCTAGACTTCCATACCTAGAGAGAAGAAGTCAATGCCTGGCTTCAAAGTTTCCAAACGATAAGCTGACTCTCTTGTTAGGGTCTAACGCAGCTAGTGACTTTAAGTGGCAGCCAATGCTTATTTACCATTCTAAAAATCCTACCACCCTTAACAATTATGCTAAATCTACTCTGTCAGTGCTCTAGAAATAGAACAACATAATGTGGATGACAACACATCTATTTACAGCATGATTTACTGAATAAGCTCACTGTTGAGACCTACTGCTCAGAAAAATACATTCCCTTAAAAATATTACTTAAGACAAGGCTCGGTGGCTCACGCATGTAATCTCAGCACTTTGGGAGACTGAGGCAGGTGGATCACTCCTAAGGTCAGGAGTTTGAGACCAGCCTGGCCAACATAGTGAAACCCCATCTCTACTAAAAATACAAAAAAATTAGCCGGGCGTGCTGGTACGTACCTGTAGTCCCAGCTACTTGGGAGGCTGAGGAAGGACATTCACTTGAACCTGGGAGGCAGAGGTTGCAGTGAGCCAAGATCGCGACACTGCAGTCCAGCCTGGGTGACAGATCAAGACTCAGTCTCAAAAAAAAAATTACTTACTGTTCAGTGACAATGCACCTAGTCACCAAAGGCTCCAATGGAGATGTATCAGCGTTGTTTTTATGCCTGTTAACATAGCGTCCACTCTGCAGCCATGGATCAAAAAGTAGTTCTGATTTTCAAGTCTTAATACATTTTGTAAGGCTATTTCTGCATTAGATAGATTTCTCCAATGGAGGGGGGCAAAGTAAACTAAAAACCATCTGGAAAGAATTCACCATGCTAAATGCCATTGAGAACATTTGTGGTTTATGAGAGGAGGTCAAAATATTAACAAGAACAAATCTAGAAGTTGGTTCCTACCCTCATGGATGACTCTGAGGGGTTCAAGACGTCAATGGAGAAAGTAACTGCAAATGTGGTAGAAAAAGTAAGAAAACTAGAATTAGAAGTGGAGCTTGGACCAGGTGCAGTGGCTCATGCCCATAATCCCAGCATTTTGGGAAGCCAAGGAGGCTAGATCACCTGAGCCTAGGAGTTCAACAACAGCCAAGGCAACAGGGCAAAACCCCACCTCTACAAAAAAAATACAAAAATTAGCCCGGCATGGTGGCATGATCACAGCTCACCACAACATATGCCTCCTGGGCTCAGGTGATCCTCAAGATCAAACTTAAACAGATGAGGAGTTGCTTTTTATGGGTAAGGAAGTCTTTGTTGAGATAAAATCTACTTCTGGTAAAGATGCTGTAAACACTGTTGAAACAACAACAAAGAATTTTGAATATTATATAAACTTAGTTTTTCAGCAGCAGCAAGGTTTAAGACAATTGCCTCCAATGTTGAAAGAAGTTTCACTGTGGGTAAAATATTATTTATCAAACACATCACATACTACAGAGAAATGTTTCATGAAGGGAAGTATGTGGCAAACTTCCCTGTTGTGTTATTTTAAGAAAGTGACAAAGCTGTCCCAACTTCAGCAACCACCACCCTGATCAGTCAGCAGCCATCAACACTGAAGCAAGACTCTCTACCAGCAATACGTTTACAACTCACTGAAGGCTCAAATGCTTATCAGCATTTTTTAGCAATCAAGTATTTTTTAATTAAGATAAGTACTTTTCAAAGACATAATGCTATTGCACACTTAATAGACTATAGATAGCATAAGGCTGGCCATGGCTCACATCTATAATTCCAGCACTTTGGGAGGCCAAGGCAAGAGGATCACTTGAGCCCAGGAGTTCAAGACCGGCCTGGGCAACAAAATACCTGATCTCTACAAAAAAAAAAAAAAATTTAAATTAGCCAGGCATGCTGGCACACACCTACAGTCTGTCCCAGTATCCTAGAATTGCTTGAGCCCAGGAGGGCAAGGCTGCAGTGAGCTGTGATTGTGCCACTGCATGCCAGCCTGGGTGACAGAGCAAGACCCTGTGTCAAAAATAAAATAAAATAGACTACAGTATAGTGTACATGTAACTTTCACACGCACTAAGAAATCGAAAAATTGACATGACTTGCTTTATTGATATATTCACTTTATTGCAGCAGTCTGGAACAAAACTCACATTATCTCTGAGGTACACTTGTATGTTTAAAATGTATTTAAATTACATAATTATTTCATTGTTTTATGGGGTATAGAGAATCTCTAAGAATAAGTAAGTTTCTTTATATACCTAAATTGAAACAGAAAAGTTTGCTAGCCAACTTGATGATGGGAATCCTCTTAAACTTGGCCAAAATATTTTTCAATATATCCATAATTTGCCTTTCAAATCAGATTGGTTAATCTTCTGAATCAACCAGTAAGAAGAATGACTAAAAATGTGTTTTCAATTAAAATAGCTGAAACATTAATCTATAAATATAGACACAATTTATGCAAAATATATTCCTTATATGAAATCTGAGTCATGAAAAATGTTGGTAACAGATAATTCATTTTGTAGAAAACAAGGGTAATATTAATGAATTCAGTCGCAGTCTACGAGTGCTTTAAATAACTGTTTAAACAATGTAATCAGACCTACCATAGTATGACCAATACTCTTCCTGCCATCCTTAGCACAATCTCTGATTATGGCTTGATTTTATACTTTGCAATTACACACATAAATTCACACTAACATTTCAGCACCATAAATAATACAAAGCAATAATTCTCTAACTTGAGCATGCATCAGAATCACCTCAACAGCTTGTTAAAATACAACTTGCTAGGTCCTACTTTCCAGTTTCTATTTCAGTAGGTTTGGGGTAGATTCTGAGAATTTCTATTTCTAAAAAATTTAAAGGTACTGATGCTGCTGTTCTAGAAACTACATTTTGAGAACTACTGACATGGTAATGATTAAGACAAGGACTCTGGAATCAAAAAA